>NW_018165585.1:287669-295760 GCF_001263595.1 Phalaenopsis equestris | reverse complement strand
CAAATGTTGGTATATATATATATATATATTCAAATGATTTAATTTCTTCACAATTCATACTCATTATAAAAGGGAATGATGCATTCTTAAATTTGAACTCTTCATCGTAAAATCTTTATTTAGTTTTCGTAAGTTTACTTTTGAAAGTTTAACAAATAGTTTAATTAACTTTGTTTTTTTAACTGCATTTTTATTTAGCATTCACTCAATTACCCTAGATTCAAATTTTGTGCTTCACTTTTGTAGTTTAAATTGTCATTTAAATTATAATCTTAAGAATTTACCTATAGACATTTCCAACTTCCCTGTGGGATCGATATCTATGACTCCATTGGAGCCCTTTATTACTTGGGCGATACGTATACCTGCGTTAATTTTAGGGGTTTTGCCAGTTTAAAGATATTTAAAAGATAAAACTATTTTCACTAAAGTTATTTTTGTTGGGACTAAATTGCATATTTACTATTGTATCTGCTGTGCGTGTTTTTTAATATTGAAAAATATTTGCAAAAATAACACACTAAATCTGACCGCTTCAAATTTTTGGCAGCCTTCTCGGGGATTTAAATTGACATAAAACACACAGAAAAATAGCACACACTAGGGGCGCATCAAACACTAGGGGCACACACTAGGGGCGCATCAAGTTTTTGGCGCCGTTGTTGGGGAAGTAATGGAAAGTATTAGTAAATTATTTTATTTAAACTAAAAATAAACAAAAAAAGTGTTTGTACTTTATTTTGAAAATATTTATATTTTAGTGTGTTTGCTTATTTTAATTGCTTCTTGTGTTTGTTTATGTGTAGTGTAAGATCTGAAGATTTAATACCTTACGATTCAAATTTAGAAAGAACTATTAGAAAAATTCAAAAATAATAAAAAGGGATAGATCATTTTAGCAAAATGGCTTGCAACTCAAGTAATGATAGCAGGAAATGAAAGTGAACATCATCAGAGACCTTTAAGAGATTATGTTAATCCTACAGAAGATGAAATTCAGTTGAGTATACAAAACCCAGTTTTAGCTGCCAATTCATTTGAGCATAAACCTGTTATTATCCAAATGGTACTAAACAATCAGTTTAGGGAAAAACCAACTAAAGATCCTAATTTATACCTTACTAATTTTCTAGAATTGTGAGCTAGATTTAAGCATGATGGAGTGTCGAATGATGCCGTCAGACTTAGACTTTTTCCTTTTCACTAAGGGATAAAGCTAAGATGTGGTTAAACTCTTTAGCACTGGAATCTATCAGAACTTGGGGAGACTTATCACAAAAATTTTTATCTAAATATTTCCCGCCTTCAAAAGCTGCTAAACTTAGAAATCATATTATATATTTTTGTTAGTATGAAGGGGAATCAATATATGAAGTATGAGAAAGATTTAAAGATCTCCTTATGAAGTGTCCACACCATGAGCTTCCAGCTTGGTTAGTAATTCAAACTTTTTATCATCTACTAAAGACGAACAGATCTATATGGCTACATGCTTATTAAATTAAACTTTTCTTCACAAATACCCAAACCGAGACAAAAATTAGGGTTTAGGCTTAATACCTGAGTCTGAGAGGGGCGGCCTCAATCAGATGCTTGTGGAAGCTTCAGTAGGGTCCAACGAACCTCCTCGAAGTGTCACCTTGCTTTAGTATAAGCCCCAAGTACGAGTTCAATGAAATAGGGGTGCGGCCTTGGTCAAAAGCTAGGTTAAGGTGCTCAACAGGGGAATTTCAGAGGGAATCTTGCTCTCTTGCTCTAAGGAAGCTTGAGAGTTTTAAAAAATTGCTAGAATCTGCCCTAGTTATGAGCTCAAAAATTAGCTCAGGCGGTGGTGGAGGTGGATGGAAAATGGCTGGGTTAAGCATAGGAAAGCTTGAAGAGGCTCTGGAAGGATTTTGGCAGAGTCTCCCCATGGATTTGGATGGTCTCTCCTCTTGGTCGTGAAGGGGTGGTGTTTAAATAGAGGAGCGTTGGGTGGTTGGCTAGGCCTCAATTCAGGAGCAATCAATTTTTTATGTGGAGGGTTGAGCGGCGCCAAAGACTAATTAGAGTTGGACACATTGGATGGGTGCAATGGGTTTGATTTAAGGTGGGGTGTCTCTCAGTTTTGGGGTTCTTTGGTGACTTGGCTGGCCATTCAGGCTAGGGGAGATGCTCATTTTGCTCAAGGGATCCAAGGGAAGGTTTAATGGTGATTAGCTTAGAGTTTTGATGGCCGATGGCATATCTCCCTTATTTTAGCCAATTTTTTATGGAGATCCCCTAATTTAGAGGACCCTTAGTCCATGGCTCAACTAGGTTGGGCTAGGTGGATATAGGCTGGTTTTTAGGGTCCAAATGTTGGTTGTGGTGGGCTTGGGTTGGTCAATTTAGATTGATTTGGTCAAGTGTATGACTTGGATCCAAATTTTGGGTTTTGGGTCAACTTGACTCTAGGTTGGGTTTGGGCTGGGGTCTTGGTCAAATATTTGATCAATTTGAATTGGATAATTGTCATGAGGAGTTTTGAAAAGGAATTGAGTGATTTTGAACTGATTTGGAAGGTAAATTTGGTGAAATTTGGCCATATGATCAATTTTAAGCATTTGGGTTAGACTTGGGTTTGGATTGGGCTAGGGTTTGGATATGGTTCAATTGAGGATCCTATGTGTGGTGGCTATCAATGGCTGAGAGCAAGGGGACAAAACTCTGCCAAAATCTCACCATTAATAGCCACCCCACAGAGCCAATTTCTTCACTAAAATTTGTCCTAAAACCAGGATAGAACTGTCCACAGCCCCATAGTGGACAAAACTTCAATTAATTATGCACACACCATCCCTACAGTGAGAGAAGTTGATTCCCCACAAAAGCCTCCTCTGAAATAGCCTCTAACATAGCTCTAGACCAACACCTAAAATTGAGCTTGATCAAATTCATACCTAGACTATTCACCAAGGCTTGGGACTTCATCTGGAGGTTCATTGGACCCAAATAAAGCTACCATAACTATCTGATTGAGGCCTCCCATCTCAGACAAAGGTATTAAATGCTAACCCTAAATCGAGCTTATTTCACTCTCCATACGTATTTATTGTTTTTCATACCGTATAAACCATATAGATGTACTCATCTTGAGTAGATGAAGGTTTAAGAACAAACCCCATGCGATTTAATTGAGCTTAGGCAGAGATCTTAAGGTTTTAGTGTGAACAACTCGCGGGTTAGGTCACTTAGGGATGATAACAGAGAGCCGTTCGATCGCGCGTGTATCCAATAAAGGGAGGAGATCAAGTTGGAGAGACTCTCAGTGCATAAAGTGCGGTTCACATGGAGGCTATGTGTCTAGCAGCGTCAAATGGTGGAGCGACGTGTGGAGCCTTTGGAGTGGACGAGGTTGAGGTGGCGCCGCACTGGATAAGTAGAAAAATAGGAATTTTTGAATTATTTTAAGTGCCTAAACTTCAAAAATCCATATCTTTCTCTAAAAAAATCATAAAAATAAAAGAAAAATACCCTTTTGCTCAATGAACAGAGGAGAATAATGTGGATTAAATATATTGACAAACATATGATTTTTAACGAACTAAATACCCTCTGTGCCTACTCAAGATGAATATATCTATATGGTTGATCAAGTATGAAATCAAGAAATTACACATGGAGAATCAAAAGAAGCTCGGGTTAGGGTTAGAGCTCAATACCTTTGTCTGAGAGGGGAGGCTTCAATCAGATGGTTGTGGTAGCTTGATTGGGTCCAACAAACTTTTAGATGAAGTCTCAAGCCCTAGTGAATTGTCTAGCTATGATTTCAATCAAACTCAATTTTAGGTGTTGGTCTAGAGCTATGTTAGAGGCTATTTCAGAGGGGGCTTTTGTGGGGAATCAACTTCTCTCACTGTAAGGATGGTGTGTGAACAATTAATTGAAGTTTTGTCCACTGTGGGGCTGTGGACAGTTCTATCCTGATTTTAGGGCAAATTTTAGTGAAGAAATTGACTCTGTGGGGTGGCTATCAATGGTGAAATTTTGGCAAAGTTTTGTCCCCTTGCTCTCAGCCATTGATAGCCACCCCACATTGGATCCTCAATTGAACCATATCCAAACCCTAGCCCAATCCAAACCCAAGTCTAACCTAAATGCTCAAAATTGATCATATGGCCAAATTCCACCAAATAGACCTTCCAAATCAATTCAAAATCACTCAATTCCTTTTCCAAACTCCTCATGACAATTATCCAATTCAAATTGATCAAATATTTGACCAAGACCCTAGCCCAAACCAAACCTAGAGTCAAGTTGACCCAAAACCCAAACTTTGGATCCAAGTCATACACTTGACCAACCCAAGCCCACCACAACCAACATTTGGACCCTAATAACCAGTCTAGATCCACCTAGCCCCACCTAGTTGAGCCATGGACCAAGTGTCCCCTAATTTATGGGATCTCCTTCCAAAATTGGCTAAACCAAGGGAGATATGCCCTCAACCATCAAATCTCCATGCTAATCACCATTAAACCTTCCATTGGATCCCCTGAGCCAATTGAGCACCTCTCGTGGCCTGGCCGGCTGTCCTAGTCACCGAAGAGCCCTAAAACTAGGAGACACCCACCTTAAATCAAACCCATTGCACCCATTTAATGTGTCCAACTCCAATTGGTCTTTGGCGCCGCTCAACCCTCCACATTAACAACTGATTGCACCTGAATTGAGGCTCAGTTAGCCACCCAAAGATCTTCTATTTAAACACCACCTCTTCACAGTTAAGAGGAGAGACCATCCAAATCCTTGGGGAGACTCTGGCAAAATCTTTTCAGAGCCTCTTCAAGCTTTCCTAAGCTTAACCCAGCCATTTTCTAGCCAGATCCACCACTGCCTGAGTCCAATGTTTTAGCTCAAAACCAGGGCTGATTCTAGCCATTTTCCAAAACCCCTTAAACTCCAAATTAAATTACTCTTGAGATTCCCTAAAGAAAGAGATGAAGATTCCCACTGAAATTCCCCTCTGTTGAACACCCTAATCTAGCTTTTGATCAAGGCCGCACCCCCATTTCATTGAACTCATACTTAAAGCTTATACTAGAGCAATGTGACACTTGGAGGAGGTTTGTTGGACCCTACTAAAGCTTTCACAAGCATCTGATTGAGGCCTCCCCTCTCAGACTCAGGTATAAAAGCTTAAACCCTAATTTTTAGCTTGGTTTGGGCCTTTGTGAAGAAAAGTTTAATTTAATAAGCATGTAGCCATATAGATCTATTTGTCTTGAGTAAATGAAGGTCTAAGAACAAACCAAAAGTGATTTTGTTGAGTATCGAGCGAGATCTTAAGGTTTAAAGTCAAACATCTTTCAGGTTAGGCTGATCGGGGACGATGAACGGATGCCGTCTGTTTTTATGTATCGATTAAAAGGCCCAAATCACGTCGGATGAGTAGATGGAATGAGAACCACAAGCTAAATCAGTGCTGAAGCGGATGGCGACGCCGAATCAGAGAGCGATGCATGAAAATTTTGGCGCGTATGAGGATTGTGTGACAGCTGACTGAGATAAACAGAAAATTAGGATTTTTGATTTATTTTAATACCAAAACTTAGAAAATCCATAACTTTGTGAATAAAAATCATAAAAATAAAAGAAAAATGCCCTGTTGCTCAGTCAATAGAGGAAAATAAAGTGGAATAAAAAAATTTATTTGATGAGTCTTTGATTTTTAGTTAATTAAATACTCTCTATAATGTTTTAGTTTTATTTAATTATATAATAATCATCATGGTTTCAGACTTTAGGGGTTTGTTCCTCATGACAGTGGAGATGTTTTGTGAAAAAGTCAGAAAGCATCTCTACACATGTAACCTTAATTTCTAAGTTGGGATTATTATTTTGCTTAAAATAAATGTAAAAATTAAAATATAAATCAGAAAATTATGAGACTTATTTTAGTAGGTTTCATGTGGTCAGAGGAGTTCTGGAAAAAATGTGAGTTAAGATTTAATACTTATGTAAATTACTCTCATTAATAAACCCTAAAAATTCATAAAAATTAAAAATAAATTTAAGATATTTCAAAAAAAGACAAAAATCATTCTATAGTGTAAAAATGATTATTTTAATTCACTAAAAAGATTTGAAATTTATTTGATTAAGTTTTTTTACAAAAATTGATTTTTCAAGTAAAATGACACTTTTGGAATTAAAATAATTTTAATAAATTAAATATAATTAGGAAAATTATGAAAAGTACTTTTTAGAGTTCCTTATGATTAGAAGCACTTATTAAAAATAAAAATTATTTTAAATAAATACTTTTTTAGCATATTTTTGAATTAAAAAAAGTTATAAATAATTAAAAATTTTAAAAATAAAAAATGGTTTAAAATGTTTTTAATCACTTCCTGGTCACTTGAGACTCGTTAGAATATTTTTTTCTAATTTTTCTAAGTTAAATATAAATTTATTTTAAGCTAAAAAATTATTTCCTCTAATTTTCCATTAAAATAATCATAATAAATAAATTAGAAATAAAAAATGAAAATTTTTTTTTCTTTGAGTTTTTCGGACTTAGAGAGATTTAATAAAAACATAAAAAGTAGCTTTTGTAATTAAAACATGTTTCTATTTAATTAAATCACTAAGATTAATAAATAAGTATAATAATTAAAATATAATTTGTAAAATTATAAAATTTTGTCCAAGTGGTCCTCTGACCTAAGTGAACTACCAAAAATTTTTCCATGAATAAAAATATTTACTTTGATAAGTAAATAAGCTAAAACTTAAAATCCTATTTTCTAAGTTAATATAATTATTTATATTAAATTAAATTTTGAAAAAATCACATTCACTCCTTTGATATTTTAATTGACCCATGAGTGGGGTATTCTAAAAATTTCAAAGTCATTTGAGTTATGTTTGATAAGTTATGGAGTGAAGAGGTCTAGGGGCAAAATGATAGTTTTAGATTTTGATGCCTTAATTAAAATTTAGGAAAAACTAAATTGAAAACGGGTAATTTTGATTCTAATGAACTCTTTTGATTTTTGAAATATAATGGGTTAAGAGGTAGAAACCAATTTGTCACTTTTTCATGATAAGCATAAAATTGTAATATCATAAATTATCATGGTTTGGAAGTCAATTAAAATTAGGTGATCCTAATCGGTTGGGCTTATGTTAGGAAGGTATTAATTCACTTACTTGTAGCCCCTAATTGGTGATAGCATGATCGTTTGATAAGGATATATTCCACTTAAATTAATATTTTGATAATTTCAAATTTACCCATGAAAATTATTAAGGGCTTGGTGGTGAACTAGGCTTGATATCTGAACTTGTTTAACGAGGATTAAAAAAGATAATATAACTGATAATTAACACTTTTAAAAAACTACAAGCCCAGTTTTAGTGGTTGGTACAAAATCTTTAATGACTTAAACTTGCCTTAGGGGCATCCACTTACATAACTTCTAAATAAAACATTAATTGATTATTTGAAATACCCCATTCTTGGGATAATTAAAATATTAGGTTCACTGAGCATAAGGTGTATTAATTCATTGAAACTAAATGTAAAACTTGGGATGATTGAACCCGTACTTATGCTTATGGATAGTATAGCAATAGTTCTGATGGTATTTTTTTGTTTATATTTCCTTATTTTGCGACAAAACCAAAAACTTGATCCTGAAGAAAAATAAGAATTTAACTTTTTAATTTATATATATTTATATTGGGATCCTACGCAAGTATATGTATCGTTCTCAAGTAATATAAGACTTTTTGATTAAGATCTGAATATCGAACCCACATGAAAGATTATGCACTATGCACTTTTTAGAAAGTTTTTATATTTTTAAAAAGATAATTACTTAAACTAAAAATAATTTTTGCAGGAATTTAAAATTTAAATAATTTTAACCGGACCGTAAATCACATGATTTACGGTCAATAGTAACAATTTAAAAAGATAACTAAAGTTTTTTATAGAAGAAAAGTACTTATATGAAAATATCTTTCTTCTTATAATTAATCAGTAATAAGTATAGGAATTCTATTGTAGATAGGAATTCTATTGTATATGTCAAATAGGAGCAATAATATTCTTTACCCTTA
>NW_018165585.1:273181-287556 GCF_001263595.1 Phalaenopsis equestris | reverse complement strand
GATACTAGCACTCACTCTAGAGTTCCCTTGATTCCTTTCTGAGATAATACATACCGGTTCTTACATGTTCTCACAACAAATTTTAACATCTGGATTGGCCAAATCAAGACGTAAATGAAATGCATGGATTTAAATCATCAAAACTTCTTCCATCATTAAAGATCAATACTCTCCGCAACTTCCATCCAAAACTTAATTACATATCATTTTAAGAAGAAAGATAAGAAAAACTACTCAGAATCTATGGAGAAAACAAAACCACACTTTAGTTTAAAAGAAGAAATAATTTTCAAACCAACAACAAGTCTCGATTAAAACCAAAAGTAATCTAAAACAAAAAGATAAAAACTTATCTCAAGTCCTCCACCAAACTCTTGAAGTTCTTTTGAATCTCTTCTCTTTTATAATCACTCAACACAAAATAACAAAAGGTTAAAGTAAATAAAAAGTGATTCCTGAAAATCTCTCCGAACTAACTCCCCACAGAAGAACTTTCAAAACTTGCCAATCATTTCAGGACTCAAACTTTTTTGGACCTTTTTGGGACTCTTTTCTACGTCCTCTCTTCTTTCTTTTATAGTTTTCCAAGAGCCGCCTTGGGATCTCTTCAAAATGTGTCCTGATTCGATGTATTTGCCCAAGAGACGCATCCTTTCATGATAATTTTTCACCTATTAAGCCAATGGGTGCCTCAAAAACCTCTTTGAAATTCGTGAAAACTGATTTTACTCATCTAGTAACTGTAACTGGCGCTTAAGCGTGGGGTCTCGGCGCTTAGGTGCGGCCTTCTCTGTTTAACCTGCGCTTAAGCGCCGAATCTGATGCTTAGGCGCCAAAACTCTTTTGCACAATTTTTCACATTTTTGCTCCAAATTTGATCCTTTTTCACTCCTTTAAGCATTTTTTTCATTTTTACTTGTATCTGCAAGAAAAACACAAAAATATCTTCCATTAAAGCGCAATATCTCAAAAATAGGTATAAAAATGTGTCTAAAAACACTATATATTTTAGGTGTATCAATGATCAATTGAACAATATAATAGGTTCAAATGAACTCAAAATATTTCAAAAAGATTTAAAAGGTTGTTAGGGATTGCTCCCCAAATACTTTTATAGTCTTTTGAATATTTTGAAGGACAATTGGACTTACTATACTTTGTTCCAGAAAATCATCCATTAAAACCTTTAGAGACTCATCAAGTTATGACTCAAGGTTTGGTAGTTATACCTTCATCTATCCTTGCAATTTATTTAAATTTCCTGCAAAATTATATATACATGTTGTAAGTTCTTATCTTTCAATGGGAGCAGTGTGAAGAAGACAAATACGCTTTTACAGTTTTATTTAATTTTTGTCATTTATTTACTACAACTTACTCTTGCTTTAAAACATTGTACATGCTTACTTTACCTGCAAAATAAAACAAGCTTTCCAAAATCGATTGACTTTTTTAAAATTAAACAAGATTTTCAAAACCAAAATAAAAACAATAATTTCATAACACGTCCTTTTGAATTTACAGGAGTCCCTTGGATAAGGTAACCCACAGTTGCTAACGAGATCTCCCCGGTTTAAATATGTTTAACAACTCGTTTAAGCTAAGTAATTCAAAAGAAAATAGTGGTGCCAAAATGAGGGAACAGTGGGATCCTAATCAGTGGCGCTCTAATCAACTTTAACCCCCCTCCCCATGATTGAACTTAAACTTGTCATTTAAACCAGTAAACTTTAAAACTTTAGGATTGCTACTTCGCTGAGGAGCTCAGAGCTAACTCTGTGGGCAACCTTCTACAACAACACAAGGATCTACAACAACAAATCTTTCTTTAGAATTAAACAACCCAAACCATAGGACTTTGAGGTTTTCCGCTTAGTGCGACATAAATTCTCAACTCATCTTTAGGTCTTTTGCACAATCATGTTATGCAATATAAGCTCTAAATCGTCTTAGGACTCCGAGATTGTTGTTAATCACGACCTAAATCTTCATATATTTCATGCTATTTATACGATCATCACACAAATGTAAACCATAACTACTAAAATTGGCGGAATGAAACATTTGATAATTTTCTTCTTGAAATTGAAGCCAAACCATAAGATAACTTCAGAATTCATTGAGGTTCTCCGCAGAATCTGTGACAACCCCTAGATTTTCTTCTTTTTGATTCCACAGAAAATGTTCAAAATTTGAGCCTCTTCATTTGACACTCCTTGGTCCAATCTTTGAAAAATATTATTCTTTGAAATTCTTAGAGACAATATTTTCTGATCTAAATCGAGAGTTCTCTTAAGAGACTTCGGTCATTTAAGATGTAATTGACTATAGGGGCTTGCCTCTATAGGGAGCTTTAAGAACCCAGATAATATAAACCTTGTCTAATTCTTTATATTAGATAGGGGATTTTGTCGGTCAATATAAAATAATTTTTTGCAAACTAAAACGAATGTCATAAATTCCTTAGTTTATTTAATCGAGCACCACCAGCAAATAGAGTATCTATCATTTGAGGTTGATAAATTGCTGCGGTGTAATGCTCGATCATTTAAAATATTGCAGATATGAGATCAGTTCGGTCTTATACTTTCAAAAATTAAAATATTACTTTTTCTAAATTATATATATATATATATATTAAAAAAATTTTAAAACTGGGCGTCAGGATATCCATTCCGGCAGCCAAAATTTTTTAATTTGGAGACCGACATTACCACAAAAGAAGAGGCTTCATCCTAAAAAAATACACATACTTATGCAAAAATATTACAAGATACTACTAAAAATTACATATATTACTGAAGAATGGCAACAATTATCATTTCAGGACGAAATACTTAATCCTCAAATTTATTTTCACATAGTGGGAAAATATCAAGTTGTCTGGATTTATGGAAACACTGATTCAAAACTCGTATCAGAATTATATAAATGTGGATTAATCTGAATGATGATCTAGAGTATGAAACTCTTCTGAAAGAATTATCAAAAGCCTATAATTGAAGCTTCAGATGCCTTTCATCAGGTAGTGAAACATTGAAATTTATATATAAAAATATATCATACTTATCCAAAATTAAGAGGAGGAGTTGTATCTCTTATACAACTTGGAATAAGTAGTGAACCTTACACTGCAAAATATAAACCTATGGAATTATTCCAGAGATCTACTGCTGAAGATCTATATCAGATGTGGTTAGAAACCAAGAAAATAGATGCCACAAATATTTGGGGTTTTTTATTCGTCATAGCAATTATTTATTGACAGTTATTGCAAACAACCCACGAAAAGGGTGCATGAAGTTATGTATAAAAAATGGATTGCTATACTTAGTTGGAATAATGCAAAAGTAAAAAATTATATTTGTCAGAAACCACAAAAAGAAAAGATACACAGATGTATGTATTGTTAGGAGAAAGATATAATACATGAAATATGATTTAAACTTGAAGAAAGGTTCAGCGGAGTACAGATGCAAACAAAAGAAAATTAATGCAGAGGAATATTTTTAGAATTATCCTCCACTATTGACAAAAAGTATAATTAGAGCATCTTTTTAGCTCAAAATATCAACCATCGATGTTAGTGCACAAGAATATTCCTAGAATCATTTTCCTCCACCATGAAAAAGTAAAATTATTAAAGCATCTTTTCAGACCACAAGGAGAATAATTCAAGCTTCTTTACAACTCGAATAATTCCTGAAGATAGATGACATCCGTTCTATTTAAAGGGGACTTCCATAATTTGGAGGGACAACTTCTTCTTCCCTCCATTCTTTTTCTCTTCTTCTCCCTTAGCTGTAATATAATGTCTGTTGGCCACAACGACTAAATAATATCTTCCTGCTCAATGTCTGTAAGTTTATTTTTTAATGTACTAATGATTATTAATGTACTAATGATTATTATGATTCTACTGGTTTGTTTAAATCTATGTTTTATTCTGTCTTGATTCTTATCTTTTCTAGCTATGCATATGATAGAAAAGGAATTAATGATGTTGTGCTCTAAATCTCTGAAGTACTTACATAAGGTTGTGGTCTGTTAAGGACCTCTCAACTTTCTCTAGAAAACCACAGAGAAATGTGTAAGATGAACCAGATATTCTAAGATCAAACCATAGAATAGTAAGATATCAAAGCATGATAACATTATCTTAAATAATCTTTCAAAAGCGTAATGGACCCCTATACCGGTGGGATTCTGGAGAAGATAAGGAAATAAACGAGGCTTTGCAAAATAATTTAATTAATCAATGATTAATTAACTATCATAAAAGAAAAACTTCCATATAAGCAAAACTGTCTATAGGAGAAGTGGATCGGGCTTCACATTACTCAACAATTAGAACCAACAAAACGAGGGAGAGCTTGGCATACTTGTTAATCCAAAGCTAAAAATAATTTCTGATAAATGGTTAAACTCGAGTAACAAACAATTAATGCAAAATAAAGAGCAAAGGAGGATTTTAAGCTAAAGCAAAAAAACTAGTATATCTAAAAATAAGCTTTAAGCAAACTAATGATACTTTATATAGAACAGCTGCAGTGATCAAATAACTTTCAAAGAACCCGAAGATAACAATAATGAGCGCATAGAACAAAGGAAAATTGAATTATCGTTCTTCCCGGCCTTTCAAGAAATAAGACAAAACATTTTCTGTTTTTTTTTTTTAAGAAATATCACAAAGCTCCCATGAAGCCTCATATCAGTAAATAATAGAATAAAAAAATATAAAAAAAATGTAGGAATGTAAAAATATTTTAGAAAATATCACAAAACTTCTGACCGTACTTGATCTTAGTAAGCATCAAAGTGTTTAATATGACCACGATCAAGTATTTCATTCTAATTTTAATCATAATACAAGCAAATAACACAATAAAAACTATGGATAAGAGGGAAGAGGAGAGACTCATTTACCATCGTCGATGGAAGTCTTCGCCATTCCAGTGAGGGCTCCGCTAGGCCTTCGTCGGTGAGTGAGATGAGAGGACGAAGAAATGCTCATTTCGATAGAGAGAGGAGAGGAGAAAAAATATTACATCATCCGAAGTCCAATGATGACTCATCATGTGTCAAGTGAACCTCTCCATTTTTAACATTGGTCAATGTCGATGTATTACGGTGGGGCTCACCTAATACATTAAACTCCGGAAATAAATTTTGTACATAATTTGGATGTAATATTTTATCCTTGAAGAACCGCAGGATTTAGCCATGAATCCTACTCAGCATAAGTAGCCAAATCATCAACCATTTGTCCCTGTTGACATTCAGTCGCCAATCTCTAAGCCATTTTGTATGTTAAAGTTTTTTTTTTTCCTGATTCGATTTAATAAGGAAAAATTTAAAAATTCGGTCTATATAAATACGTAAAAATGGAGGGGTATATACGTAAATCTTTATGAGGGGTATATACGTAAATCTTTAAAAAAAAAAAAGATCAGATAAGGTTAAAACTGTATTTATTAGCCTGAAACTTTGGCCATTTTTCCCCGTCCAGCTGAATTCAATTATTCAAACAAAGGAACAAATAGTTTAGCCTGTCACTTCATTATACGCGTTCTGTAGCTGCCTGTTGACCTCTCTTCGCCGGTATCGTGACACGATCCCAAGATCGCAAGTCCGGAGCTCCTCCCCGCCGCCGCGGTAACGCAAAGGGGAAAGAAGGAGACATAAAAGGAGGACTTAGGTTTCCAATGAGGTCGATTGACAGGGGGCAGAAAAGGTTGCAAGAAAAGAATAAGAGGAAAGCCCTAGCGAAGAGGTTCAAGGGAAAAGGAGGTGAGGAGCGGTGATGGGGTCTTCTCTCTCCAACCTGACTGAGTCTAGCAATGCAGGCGATGGTGGTCCTGGACTCGGAGACATACCAGAGAGCTGCGTGGCCTCCGTGTTCATGCACCTCACGCCACCGGAGATCTGCAATCTTGCTCGTCTCAACCGAGCTTTTCGCGGCGCAGCTTCATCTGATTCAGTTTGGGAGTCGAAACTGCCCGGAAATTACGCTTCCATCCTCGAGTTTCTGCCCCCCGAGAGTTACCAGAACATTTCCAAGAAGAAGGACATCTTCGCAATACTCGCTCGTACTGTCTTCTTCGATGACGGCAAGGTTTCGCCAGCCACTTAACTCTTTTTAGGTTTTCTTTTTTTTTTCTTTTATTCTTGTTTAGGATTGCGTTTAGTTTTTCTGTTGTTGACGACGGTTGAGCGCCTTGCAGGCCGTCTGGCTCAGTCGGCTTACCTGTGGTGTCTGTGTTTCTGTCTCTGCTAAGGCGATGAATATAACGGGAATAGATGATCGGAGGTATTGGAGTTGGATTGCAACTGAAGAGTCCAGGTACGAAACGGGACTTATTGCGTCTGGTTTGCTTTAACGTTTGTTTAGAATTTTTAAGGCGTGTGTATTTGGAGTCTTTGTTGTTCTTGAGGCCTTTGTAGAGTGGTGTTTAGTTCGTTTTTGAGCAACTGAACCTTTTGTTATTTTTTGAAGCGGGTTTTCATTTTTGGATCAAGTTGCTGAATTATTGTGGACTATGTAGGAGCATTGACATTCTAAAACCCTGCGGTGGTCTATGGTAACAATTTTGGCAGCTTTAATAAATCTTATAAATTCCGATTTACTAAATCCTACCAATAATAGGATTTATAAATCTGTGATTTAAGGCAGAACTGAGAAGGAATTGAAAAGGAACGGGATTTACTAATTCCTGGATTTAAAATTTCCATATTATATATATATATATATAATATTTTTTTTGTTTAGCAAGATTTATGTTAAATCATACATAAATACGTTGCCAGACATTCCCAAGGGGCATTTACTGAATTTAAATTGGCTGAATAAGGTGGACGGTCAGTTCTGATGGATTTCTTAAGCAGTGCACCTCTTGTTAGAAACAGTAGGTCGAGAAAGAAGTATCAAATCCTTTATCATCTTTGGTGTCTTGTACATAAGAGACTGAGAATTTTCTTGCTTCTTGGAGTTGAACTTTTTTTTTTTTTATGTTATCTGGATCTAAAGTATTTAATATAAGATATATTGTATTGATGAGTGCATTTTTTTGCTTCAGTCTAGTTAATAAATTTTTAGTCATGTAAAGTACGTTTATACACTTATTATACTGAAGTTGTAACCATTTTACATATTAGTTTGGATTGGCAACTCTCATCTTTGTTGTCTCCATGTTCATCTTTGATGGGTGAGAGTGGTTTGTGAGGGCTCATACCACTATGCTTTAATATGACATTTTATTTATTTTGATGTCTTATTTTTGGTTTCTATCTTCCTTATATGGAGTACATTCATGTTGGAAATATGATTATTAGCTTATTGGCATTATTTTAATTTTTGTGCTACACCATGAAATTTGAATCTCATGCAACTATATCTCAATTTTTTTTTTTCAATCTAGATAAAGAAAATGAGTATTTTAATTACTTTTCTCTGTATATATTTCTTTCATCTTAACATTTTATTCTCATGCAACCATCTCTAAACCTTTTCTCTTGTTCTTCAAGAATTTAGATGTTTGAGTGTGACCCTGAAGAGGGATTCTTGATTATAATTTTTTTAATTTCTTTCACTATAGTTTGAATGCCTTTGATTTACTGGATTTGTGTTTAGGCATGGGGAAATTAAAGAAAGGAGTTCCTTAAGAGATGAAACTAGGAATTGGGCTTAATTACTATAACATTATAGTTGCATGATTTTGGATGATATAGTGTTCATTGTAATGCGAATGTTGTTGTAGTTCAGGAGAAGAGAAGTAACATAAGAAGAGAGAGTGAGAGGGTGGAAAAGGGATTAGTTGGAGAGCTAAGAGGAGCCACCAATTTAGAGAGAGAAAAATCAAGGGAATATATTTCAATTCATGATTAAATAATCTACGTAACAACCATTCAATCCCTTTTTAGAAAAATTGGGTTACAAGACAAAACCAATCTTAATTTAATTTTGATATAATTTAAATTTAGATAAATCGTAAAACTTATAATACAAAATTTAAAATAAAGATGATCTGAATTATCAAATAAAATAAAAACAAAATAAATTAAAAATAATAAATAATACTAGAATCTCTTAGAAATATTTTTTTTACTCTACGATAGATGTTGCTTATGGTTAGTGCGTATGTCCCACTAAATTATATTTGTCTCCTTGCATTATCTAGAAGCTTTAGGTTTTGTTGATTCTAAGTACAATTGGAGCATTGTCTTATATTAACTAAGAAAGTTTGTAAATACTTTTTAATTATCCTTTTGCATGAGAAAGGATGTTGTTTTAAACTCAATATCCAGGTTCCTTTAGTCTTCATTTGCTTGCGCACAAGGGCAATAAAATTTAATCATTTGTATTTTTGATTAATCATCTTATTTATTTTCTTTCCCCTTATCCCTTTTGGTTATCATTTTGTCAACCTCATTGCCCTCTCTAGAGCAATATGACCTTAAACAAATCAAACTATGAACGTACGTTAGCATCAATTTTGATAGAATTTGAACCATAGGGTCCCTCATGAGATCTTCGCAAGGCATCAATATGATGAAATTCAGTGGTGTCAACCAATCAACAAAACTTTTTTTGACAAATTGAAAATTCACAACTTCAATTTTTTTTTTTCTAATTTATATGGATTGCACCCAATCTAGGTATTTCAACATATGTTGAATCTATAGCTTATATAATTAGACAAATGATGTATGAGTTATGCAAAAAGGTCTAAATTCATGAATATTTTCTTATGATCTCAATTGCACACTTGTCATGCATTTATGCTTGGGTTGGGCACAACCTCACCTTGTTTGTTTGGATGGGCTACTTTTTTTATTCGATAAAATTATTTTAGGTGAATTATAATTTTGGTTGTTCTATTAAGTTTGACCAACCATTTATCTTCACAAAGATCCCTCAAGCATTGGTATATTTCAGGAGGGTTATTCTGGGATTTCATATAGGAACTCGATATTGTGATGGTGGAACCATTAAGATCAGTGTGAGAAAGTCCATGCAAGTTCAATATTGAGGTTTGAAATGATTGTTAGATGGCTATTGCTATTCAATGGAGTAGAGAAGAGAAACTATTAATGAAAAAATATAGAGTTGTTAATTTAGTTCGTTTTAATTATTTTTTTAGAGGATGTGTAGATCAATTGTAATATTACTTTTATTATGATTTCGAGTTAAAATTTGAATCATAAAAAAAAAAAATTGTAACATAAGTGTTATGATTCACATGTCACCTTATTAGATTGTGCATTTGCAGGAAGATTTATGCACTAGTTATAGCAATTATTGTTTTGGTCTAGAAATGAAATAAAAAGGGTCTTGAATACCAAACTTAAAAAAATATATTTTTTTAAAAGAGGGAACAATAATGGGGTTTTTTTAAATTTTCCTAAATATTATTTGTTCACTAATTGAGAACAACAATTAATTCCTACCTTTGCTTGAAAATTCCAATAGGATCTTTGGAAATAATAGCCATATCTAAGGACATTTTATGTAACATGTTATTTATTTAGGTGATATGAAGGATTCTTAATTTTTTTAAATGACTATATGATGTAAACCCTTAATTTATTCTACTTTATTGCTTTGGAGATCTATATATGACTTTAGGACCATTTTGGGCAGTTGAGTGATTTTTTTGCCAATTGTGTGTTTTATGTTGCATTTGTAACTTTGATAACTAACATGTAACATCTAAAAACTATTGAATTGGATTGTAGAGAAGAAAAAAAATTGCTAAAATATTGACATAGTTAAGATAGGATATTGGAAAGAATGCCATTGACAATAACACATTTTTAGGTCAACGCAAACATTAAGAGATTAAATTTTAGAGAAAATAATTTTAGATTAAAGCTCCCCCTGCGCCTCTATCTCCCTCCTTTAATTTGTGCTCATTTTTAATTGAAGATGTCAAATATAGTGAAAACTTTGGTCGAATATGTTTCAATTCATAGTTCATTATTTTATTACTATAAATAGGATATTTTGAAGTCAAGGATTTATTTAGAATGCTATTAACATTTAGTATTGAGATTGTTTTTATTTTTCTTCTTGGGGAAAATACAAAAACAAAAAGCCTTCATCCGACTAACTAGGGTCAGCTACATGAATCCTTTTTATCAATTGCGTCCCATTGAATGTCATATTTTCATTTAATTCTAATAAATTAAAATCATATTTTATATAATATGTCCAAGTCTTTCTAGGTATACCTCTCCATTTCTTAACAAAAGTCGAATCTAAACATCTACTCTCCTAACCGAATCATCAGATAGTCGACATTTAATGTGACCAAACCTCTAAAGACGGCTCTCTCTAATTAAAAGCTGCTAAGGTGATGGAAAAAAAAGTAGATTCCTCCATTAGAAGTGGCGTGGCCTAAAAAATTATATTATTATTATTATTATTATTATATCCGAAGAATTTGAAAGCCATTTTATGTAGATTGTTGTTTTAGGGTGTACTTATCTATTGTTCATGATGTTTCATTATAGTTTATCATCTTGCACTATTGCCATTGAATTTCCACCTAGCATCATCCTTAATTCTTTAGGAAAAAAATTATCATTCAATCACATTATCTCCTATAAATATCATTAACTGTTTTATAGGAAATACATTGACGTATAAGGATCAAAGTCTAAATGTACAATTTTGAAAATTTGTGTTTGCCTCTTTAGGATTTGAAGCTTGTTATTAGAAACATCTTAACAAAATTGAAGTTTAGTTGTTTTATCTACAAAGTTCAAAAAAAATAAAAAGCGTAAGTTTTCTCTTGTTTTCTTCTAAAAAACTCTTAAAATTGTTTGACTATATATGCTTCAAATCTATCTCTTCTGTGTTTTGTTTTCTACGATACTGAAATGAACAACTTGAATGTTAATTTCTGTCATTAAGATGTAACATTTGAGGATATATAATGAAAAAAAGCTGAGAGTTGGATTTCATCTTAAACCTTAAATTTTGTTTTATAAAAAAAGAAGCAATTTTCACGATGCTAATTAACCTTAATGCTGTTCATTTTTGTATCATGGAAGACACAACACATTTGAGATAGATTTGAAGCATTTATGGATACACAAAGTCAGGATTTATTTTAGATAAAAATGGGAGAAATTTCAATAGAAAAGAAAATTATAGAATTTTGTAGATATAACAAATACATAGATTTCGTTATTTTTTTGACATGTTTCGAATGTCATACTTCAAATATTAAATAATCTGCCAATACCTATCACAATTGCATGTTCAGTTTGATTTCAGTTAATAAATATTAGTTTGATATTTAAATGATATTAAAATCTAATAAATAGACTAAAATTAAGAAAAAAAATATGATTCATAAGTAATCCTAAAATTGTGCTACTAATTTAATAGTTTGAAAACTAAACACCAGCTACATCTAGGTCCACCACTACTTTATGACTAGCATAATATTAATCTACAAAACTTGTTTCATATCTTAAAATGCTTCTATACAATAAATTTGTTTCTTTTTCTTCTTTTTTTTGAAATATAAAAGTTAATAATAAATGATTGATATGGCGGCGAAATGTTCTGAACATTATAAGTGGCATAATATTGGTCCACAAAGCTTGTTTCATATTTAAAGATTTTTTTTTTTAAGATGGATTTATTGGGCATTTACATACTTTCCACACAATTCTTATGTATTTAAATATCTAACACCTAAACTTTCTTATATACATGCATTTCTCTAAAATCTTTGACATCACATAAAAAACCACTATTATTTTTTAAAAGTGGAATACACCTTTTCATCCATAAATTTATTACACCCCAGTATTTATAAATGTAAATATTAAGGTTTAGATGTTAGGTGTAAATACATAAGAATTGTGTGATATATATGTAAATTTTTTCTTCTAAAAATATGGAATTTTAATGATAAATGATTGAAATAGAAACCAAACATAAATACTGAAATGGTTTAATCATCAAAACCATAGAAGTTAAACTTCTGCTGCAGGAATGACGTCAAAATCAAATTTGAAACCCTTGGTAACAATGCCATTGAAAGTGCAGAAGCCAAATTTATGCTCGCTTTTATGGTGGTCTAATTCTATATTTTGACAGCGCATCTGTCATGCTCCTGCAGAAAAAGGGAACTAGAGTTTCTTGCCACATGACATCGCCATCAGGGTGAGAATTTGGCCATTTTTTGTGGCTTTCAGATGGATTGAGTCCATGAAGCTGTCCAAAATGATCTTAGGATTATTCTGACTGGTTTTTGCATTCATCTTCTTTCCAACTTGAATTTGAATTTAACCTTCTGCATGGCAAATAATTCATTCTTCTTGGCTGTTAAGTTAGTTCGAGGGTTGTTCTTTCCCAAACAATTTCTCCCATGCCCTCCATTTGTGCAGACAAGCTCCTTCCTCCCAACATTTCATGCTCATTCCAGATGTTTTGAGCTCCCATCATGACAAAAACTCAATATTTCTTCTTCACAGATAAGTGTTAATGTAGTCATAATGATCGAACACGCTAGAACTGCTAGAAAATGCATTCTGATCTGGGTTGAGTGCTTAACTAAGAAAACAATTTAGCTGTACTCTCCATAGGCATGTATTTTTAGAGTTTTATGATTCACAAACGATCAAGATACTTTTGAGCACTGTTTCCTCGGTATACTATTTGCTTGTCACTTAAAATAATTTTTGTTATTATTGTTGTTGTTATTATTTTACAATTCATGGATAGAAAGAATGCGGACTTATCGCTTGGCCCCATTTGTTTTAACATCCAGCGAGGAGGTCCCCTTGAACTAACTGACCCAAGGCACTTTTACAACAATAACTTCTGAAGTTTTAAAATTAATATTAGTCTCGAATATGATCTAAATCCAGCACCCGGCAGTTTTATTTTGGAGTCAAACATCAACTTGGCCAGTCAGAATAATAGAAATGTTATATAAGTAGGCCAATCAAACCTTTTCATGAATGCAAAAACCAGAATAATAGAAATGACTCATATACCAGAATTTTGGAGTCAAACATCAACTTGTCCAGAATAATAGAAATGACTCATATACCAGAATTTATAGAAATGACTCATAGAATAAAAATTTTGGAGTCAAACATCAACTTGTCCAGAATAATAGAAATGACTCATATACCAGAATTTGGAGTCTCTTGGAATGAAAATGTGTCTCTTGGAGATAAGTAGGTTGGGAGGGAGCGAGAGCGTGTTAGTAATTTTATCTATGGATTTTATCTATCTATATGATGTGTAATCCTATTTGTATGCAGCTGGACTCCTCTGAAATAGTGAGATTCGCCGCTCTGCTCTGAGGACGTAGACATCTTTATCGAACCTCATTAAATCTCTATGTTTTCTTCTGGATTTGTGTTAATTCTTGTTTTTTTTTTTGCCCTAAATTTCTCAACAATTGGTATTGAGTGAGGTTCTAGAGCGGAGGTGATCGGTGCAGGAAGAAGATTTGAGAAAGAAGTTTGAAGGCTAGGGTTTTCGACGGTTCAGAGGAAATTGGGCGAAGGTGTTTCAGCGAAGGAGGATTCGGTGATTGAGGATTGCGGTTTGCAGCAGTTTCACGAATCGTGCAAAGCGGCGAACGATTCGGACTCCAGGCGGCACTTTGGGGCTTCTTCAGTGACAGCAGGCAGGGAAAAAGTTCTCGCGAGGTTCTGATCTCACGACAACATAAGACTTCGGTTGTTTCGCAGAGGATCGCGACATTCTGCGAACAATTCGTGACCAGGATCTCGCGACAAGTGAAGCTTGCGGGCTCGACAATTTCTGCAACAACAGGCTAAGGCCTTGGATCGTGACAGGAGGAGTTTCGGAGGTTCGCGATCGGGATCTACGTGCGACAGAGGAGTTCGGCAACGCAGAGGCAAATTCGGCTTTGGTTTCGTGCGATCAGTTTGCAATTCGTGAATCGTCACAACAGCTTGCGGAAAGGAGTTCCGTGACAGCAAGAGGAAATCTATTCTTCGAAAGTCAGCGGGGCTTCGAGACGCGACAGTTCATGAACCTTTGCGGCGTTAGGCTAGGTGGAGTTCACGAACAAGAGTTCGCGTGCAGTTACCGTGAACAGGAGCGTCGTTTTGCAAATAGAGGAGTTGTTGACCTCATTTTTGTGAGGTCTTTTCTTCTCCTCCTTAGAGCCTAGGTTCTAGCTCTAGAAATTCCTATGGACCATCTTAGAAAACTAGAATTGAGACTCCCCCTTCTAGAAATTCCAGCCAATTCCTATTTTCCTTTGATGTCTAGCATCTTTGGCACAAGACCATCGTCTTATGAACGAGCGGTTATGGGCTATGTTGCGTAGATTCAAGGAAAATGTTCCAAATAGGACTTCAAGCCTTAGGAA
>NW_018165585.1:268793-269157 GCF_001263595.1 Phalaenopsis equestris | reverse complement strand
TTGCTACTGTTCTTCCTGTGAAGCATGTTACACTTGTCTTGTTTCTACCTGCTACTGTCTTTCATGTGTAGTCTGTTATACTGCTTTCCTAGCATGTTTTGTTCTTCTTTAAGCATGTTATATTGTCTTTTTCTCTTTACTATACAGTGCCCTCTTACTTTTCTTTCACACTGCATGCTTAGTTACTCTGATACACTATGCCTTAGTTTAGGATAACCTAGTGGTTAGGAGCATGTTCAAAACTAAAATTATACCAGGAGGTGCTACTAGGAGGAGTTTGGAGCGAACATCGTGGGCAGCACGGCAAGGGATAACTTCAAGATGGTTCTGCAGCAAAACACATTCACATCACCTAACACTTTCT
>NW_018165585.1:266160-268693 GCF_001263595.1 Phalaenopsis equestris | reverse complement strand
CGAAAGTCAAGTTGAACAATAAAACGGCCGACAGGAGTTCGGACAGCGGAGTTCGCAAATTTGTCGCAGGAGTTGCGACAGGTGGAGTTCGGTTGAGGCATTCACACGAACAACAAAGGGCTTCCGACAAGTTGTACGTAGTTCTCCCAAATTCTTTTTTGGGCGAACAGGAAAAATTGCTGCAATTGACAAAAAAATTTTAGGTTTCTTTGAATTTATTTGCGGTGTGTTTTTGTTTCGATACAAGGCAAGAAAAGTCTGTTGCAAGATTAATTTCAAATAATAATGTTTGGTGCAAAATTCGAGATAGTGAAGTTTGATGGAACCGATAACTTCAAATTGTGGCAAACAAGGGTGAAAGATTTGTTGGCACAATAAAGAATTTTGAAGGCTTTACGAGCTACGAAATCTGATAATCTGGAAGATGAAGCATGAGAAGAATTGCAACTACAAGCGACAGGTACCATTCGTTTATGTCTGGCAAATGAGATTATGTATCATGTTATGAATTTGAAATCTCTAGTAGAAGTATGGAAGAAATTAAAATCTCAGTTTATGTCCAAATCTCTAACAAATAAATTGTATCTGAAGCAAATACTGTATGAATAAAAGATGTAGACAGACATTGATCTGACACAGCACTTGAATGTCTTCAATCAAATAATCACAGTGCTGAGCCAGATCAATGTCTGACACGGCTTAAGGGGCTGAATATTGTATGAGCAAAAGATAATTTGATTGTCCCCTGCACTCTTCTTCTGCTGGTTGTGAGCCAACCCACTTCGATGTAAGAAACTCCATGATGTTTTGTATTTCTCCTAAGGGGCTGAATATTCGCCAAGGTGGAGATTTGTTAAGTATATGTATTTCTCCTAAGGGACTGAATATTCGTCAAGGTGGATATTTGTTAGGTATGACTCATATACCAGAATTTGGAGTCTCTTGGAATGAAGAGGTGTGCTCTTGGAGATAAGTGGGTTGGGGGAGCGAGGGCGTGTTTGTAATTTTATTTGTGGGTTTTATCTATATATATGATGTGTAACCCTATGGGTATGTAACTGGACTCCTCTAAAATAGTGAAATTCTCCGCTCTGCTCCGAGGACATAGGCATCTTTGCTGAACCTCGTTCAATTTTTGTGTGTTCTTTTGAATTTGAGTCGATTCTTGTTTTTTTTTTTTTTTTCGTCCTAATTTCTCAACAGTAAGCTCCCAAATTATTGCATGATTGTTGCCATAGCTGGCACTCAGCAATCACTGCCTTATGCCATTTATATGTAGCCCACTTACTGCAACTAGCTGTAATTCACAGAAGCCGGGTTGCCTCTTTTTCTTCCCTTGAAATATTATTTTATTCATCAATTACTGCTCTAAATGACCTTGTTCATTTTCTTTTCTATGGAAAAACAAAGGTAGCCAATGTAATTTAATTGGTTTCTATGATTGTTTCTCTACTGTTTTGGGATGTAAATAAATCGGTGATATGAGAAAATTATTTCTCTTGGAAAATATGCTTTTCTTATTAATCTGGAAACAAATGCCCAACAGCTCAAATTGAAGTGGCTGGTTTTACTACAAACTCAGCCATCGCTATTGATGTCATGGCAGCGAATATTCGACAAGAATTGGAATGAAATGCACAGATGGCTCTTCAATTTACCTTTTCCATCACTATCCATCCTTGGAAACAACTTCAGCCTTTAACACAGTGGTCAACTCCAAAAAGTATGGTTGGGCCTGATATCAAAATCTTTTTCGAGGTTATATAGGAAAGCACAGTGCTAAATAATCACATTAATAGGTTAAAGCTTGTTGCTATGGCAAGTTCCTTTTTCTTAACAAGCTCGATTCTCATGTAAATAATATGAACGCTGTTGGAGATGGGCTGTTGTTCTAAACTGAACTGTGAAGAAAGATAAGAATAACCTTATTCTTTCTAGTTTCTCCTTTGGATGATCTTTTCCAATTGATAGTCAGTCTGATGTGGGATTTAGAGTCCATTTGGGATGATTGTTGTTTTTGTAGAGGTGGTTGTATAGTTGAGCTGGAGAGATGAATTTCTTTAAAAGCTATGGTGGGACTTATAAATATTTTTTTTTTCTAAAAAATTATACAACATTTTTTATATAGCCACCACACTTTAATAGTTCTGATTGTAAAAAGTAGTTTTCTACCACAGAAAACTCTAAAAAGCAGCAAAAAAATAGTTCCCCAATTAGAGTCGTGGTGGCGGTCTAAAAGGCTAAGGAGATTGATAATATAGGTTTTAAACTTTGGTATTCTGATAAGAGTCGCACTAGAAATGGTGTAGGTGTAATTATAGATAAGAGTTTGAAAGATAATGTTGTAAAAATTAATAGAGTTGGTGATAGAATTATAGCCCTTAAGATTATCATTGATACTAAGATTGTTAATATTATAAGTGTTTATGCTCCTCAAGTAGGTTTAGATACAGAGTCTAAAGATAAATTTTGGAATGACTTAGAAGACTTAATACAAATGATACCTCTTGAAGAAAGAATTTTTATTGGAGGA
>NW_018165585.1:265545-266093 GCF_001263595.1 Phalaenopsis equestris | reverse complement strand
CATCTTATTACTTATAAGAGTGGATCTAATAAAACACAAATTGATTATTTTCTTATGAGAAGAAGAGATCGTCGTGATTGTAAAGATTGTAAGGTAATTCCAAGTGATAATTTAAATACCCAACATCGTTTATTAGTTTTAGATTTTAAGATTAAGAGTTGTAAAATAAAAAATATTAGGACTCATCATTGCAGAATTAGATGGAGAAACTTAAAAGATACAAATAAAATTATTTTTATGAGTAAAATTCAAGATTTCAAAATTTGAGATATTCTTGAAGAAACAAATGTGATGTGGGATAAAGTAACAAACGTTATTAAACAAGTAGCAAAAGATGTTCTTGAAGAATCAAAAGGAAAAATATTTACAAATAAAAATAGTTGGTGGTGGAATAATAATGTGCAAGAAAATATAAAATATAAGAAGTTATGTTATAATAATTGGTTTAGATGTAAAAGTTTAGAGAACTGGAGAAAATATTAAACGACCCGCAGAGAGTTTAAAAGAACAATCTGTGACGCTAAAAATTCTGCTTTTCGCTAAAAATT
>NW_018165585.1:251819-264709 GCF_001263595.1 Phalaenopsis equestris | reverse complement strand
TAGAACTAAAACTGAATACATGGAATGTAATTTTAGTAGTAATAGCTCTAGTGACAGAAGTGTGACTTTGGGTGATCTAATTATTAAAAGGTGTGAACGATTTAGATATCTTGGGTCCGTTGTCCAAAGCGATGGTGATATAGATGGGGATGTTAATAGTAGAATTCAAGTTGGTTGGTTGAAGTGGAGGAATGCTTCGGGCCTTTTGTGTGATAGGAAAGTATCGCTAAGACTGAAAGGAAAATTTTATAAAACGGTGGTGAGGCCTGCAATGCTCTATGGCGCTGAATGTTGGCCTTTAAAAGAGAAGCATAATAATAAGTTAAGTGTTGCCGAGATGAGAATGATTAGGTGGATGAGTGGCTTTTCACTTAGAGACAAAATGCGGAATGAATATATTCGTGATAGGGTTGGTGTAGCTCCTGTGACAGACAAAATTAGAGAAAGTCGTCTTAGATGGTTTGGTCATATTAAACGTCGACCATTAGATGATCCGATTAGGAGAGTAGATTCGACTTGTGTTAAGAAAGGCAGAGGTAGACCTAGGAAGACTTGGGCTTATTGTATTAAAAATGATCTTAATTTACTAGAACTAAATGAAAATATGACACTAAATAGGACGCAATGGAGAAAAAGGATTCATGTAGCCGACCCCACGTAGTGGGATTCAGGCTTTGTTGTTGTTGTTGTTGTTGTTGTGGCGGTCTAAAACACGTAGTAGGCAAAAAGTTGTCCCCAGTAGACTCTTAACCCTAAATCTCATGGGCCTTAACGATGTCAACATTTTTGCAATGTCAGAGACTCAGAATTATGGTACTTGATATGATGTTTATGTTACATAAAGTTAACTGCACGTTGTCCAATTACCAATGCAATTGTAGTGGATCCAAATCCCGCATATACAAGAGTATGGAAATACTATAAATTTGAATATTTGCACAACGGGAAAGTTACCTGGTGCGTCTTTTTCTTGACAGTTCACACAATTGTTTATAATCATATGGTTATTTGTTGATTCTCATCTTTATAGAAGAGTTCTCAAATTACTGTGAAACCAAGTTTTATATTATCAAATCTTAGCCTACCTTTTATATTGACAACCTTAAGCTTGCCTGCTAGAAATTTTTTTATTTTACTCAAATTTTAGTTTATTTCTTGTTGTTTTACTAAAACCACATTTCTTCCATTCAAAACGTTCTTCCTTGATACTGGAATGTATTCTGCCATGCAGGTTTCAAGCGGTGGCTTATCTGCAGCAAATGTGGTGGGTTGAGGTGAATGGATCATTAAAATTTCCATTTCCTGCTGGCATGTATAGCCTTTCAGTCAGGCTGCACCTTGGAAGATTTTCAAAGCGGCTCGGGCGCCGTGTTTGTAATTATGAACACACCCACGGCTGGGAAATAAAGCCCGTCCGCTTTGAGATCACCATTTCAGACGGCCAACGATTGTCACAGGGCTGCTTCTTGGATGACTATGAAAAAGATGAGGCAAATTGTAACAGCAAGCGCGGCGTCTGGATAGATTATCATGTAGGCGACTTCGTTATCAGCGGTTTCGATATGGTGGAAATAACGTTTTCAATGAAGCAGATTGACTGCACGCATTCGAAAGGGGGTCTTTGCATAGATTCTGTTTCAATTATGCCTAAGGAGAACCCGCTGAATGAACCCCTGCTGAAGTAGCAGTATCCTGCATTGACAAATTGAAGTTGGCAAGTGTGCATCAACACACAAATTTGTTGCAGCATAATGAGTTGCCGGCATGGTTTAATTAATCACAAAGGGAGCTCCTCTATTCTCATTCAAGAAGTTCTGTTGCTTAATTTTCCCCCAGTATTTTTTTGGCATATGTGGGTTTCATTGGACTGGCATTTTTTTTTTTTGGTTTTGCAAGGTTTACATGCATACTACTCAATTCCTATATATTTACATGCCTTAACCGCTAAACTTCAATTTTTACATATAAATGCCACATTATCTTTGCATGAAAATGTATATTTCAGTTCTTGAAAGTTAAAAATAATGATATTTTTTATGTGATATGAAAGATTTGGGTGGTATTAATGTGAAAAGTAATGTTTTGGTATTAGATATGTAAATACGTGGGAATTGATGGTATGTATGTAAATGACCCATTTCTTTGTCTTAGTTGAACTTTAAAGCTAGGTTATCATAGGAATACACAAGCTTTACCACATTTTTTATGTGATATGAAAACAACAATCCTATAAGCAAAAGAACTATTAGCCTAATGAGGTTGTCGTCTCTTACTGTTCTATTTTTTGGCTGCAAAGCTAAACCCTAAACTCTAGAAAGCAGTACATACATGCCACTTCATTCCTATGTATTTTCATATCTAAAGCTCAAATTTTAATTTTTAGATGTCACTTGAAGCAAAAAAATGTTCGGTAGTCTGGATACCGCGCGTCAGGATGAGCAATCACCGGCGGTCACGTTGTCATACCCTTCATCGGCGGGCGACGTGGCCACCGGTGATTAGCCGTTTCGGCATGCGGATGTCCAGATGGAAGATAAATGCAATAGCTTTTTAGGATGTTGAATTCAGTCAGAGTGCTTGTACATGAAATTGATGCATTTTACTTTCTTGGAGATAGAATAGTGATATTGTTTATGTGATACGAGAGATTTAATTAGCCGTTTGGTATGTATGTAAATGCTCCAAACCTCTTATAATATTTAAAAACTAAATAAATATCATTGGTTTGTCCGTTATAAGTGTCGAGTTTTATGAAGAACCAAGTCGGAATAAAAAAATCGTTGTTTGAGAATGATTAAAATTGTCAATAACTTGGAACTTGTTTGTGACCCAAAAGTTAGCACTAATTTAACCATTAGATGAAGTCATTTTAGGGTCTGGTCAAGTTGCCCATCTGTGTTTTAATGGGGTTTTTACATACATACCACAATTTTTATGTATATTCATATCTAACATTCAAACATTCAATTTACATGCATACCCTCAAACTTTTAACAACACATCAAAAATATTATCATTACTATATTTTTAAAAGTAAAATATATCATTTCATGCATGAATTTGCAACACTAAGATGTTATAAATGTAAATATCCAACTTTGATTGTAAGATGTATATGGTATGTATGTGAATTTTCTTGTTAATTCACTCAAAGCACTCGTTGATTTGCAGATAGTTATTTTAGTCAAGCGATTAGACTTATTAAAATACTTTCAAACTTCAATAAATAATAAGTCTTTGCCTTGATGTCCAAATTGCATGAAATTAATTTTATAAAATTTAGAAAATTAATAACTAATAATTAAAAATAATTAGGCTAGGTATTGATTTATATTTTTTTCATTTATGGATTTACATACAAGCACCCAACTCTTTTGTATTTAAATATCTAGCACCTTTATTTTTTTATATTTATACTGCCCAAAATTTTTATATCACATAAAAATACCACTATTTTGACTTTTAAAAAGTGAAGTACACATTTTCTTGCAATAGTTAAAATGGCATATATGTAAAAATTAAATTTAGGTGTTAGATATATAAATATATAGAAATTTAGTGGGTTGTATGTAAATCTTACTTTTCAAATTTTTCATTATTCATAAAAGCTTTTAATCGAATAAGAAATTGTGAAAATTGATGATTAACTTAGTAACATACATCCTCATTGATCTTCAGAATATATTGCAAGAAACATAGAATATTATTTTGGGAAATTTAATAGCCTTTTTTTGTTAGAGTCTAATAATTAATATTAATGTTTTAAAAAATCATTTAAAATCATTTAAATTTTGTTTTAATTCATTGCGGGTTAGTATCAGTATCCTTTTTAGTTTACACTATTCTCTTTAAGTGTTGATCACAATGACTCCTGAATTTAATCATAATCCTATTTAATTGAATTTAAAGAAATCTGGTTAGATCTTAGTACTCTTTTGAGATTGATTGTAGTAATGCTAGATGTCCTTCTGCATAGCTACATGTGTTGACCCAAATTGATTTCATATAATAAGCTTGGTTTATGTGGTTAGCATGGTCTATAATAATGATCATATGTGATAAATTAGCTTACCTTAGCTTGACAATGAAATTCATATGCTTATTAACTTTCCTATTGAATCTTAGTTTAGCTAGCGGATTTTTATTATCTTTAACAAACCCTAACATTTCTTAAATATTTTTAAGATGTCTAGTGATCTTACCGTTGATTGATCTTGAAAACACATAAGCAAATTAGATTTTAATTAATTTAGTGAATCTTTATACCAATACATGATCTTAATCTTAATTTTCTAGCCAAACTTCTGATTTCTATTAGTTTTATCAGGATCTCGCTTAAAATTTGATAAGTAAACTATCTTATCTCATTGAGTTATCTAATCTAAAAGTCTTTAATAATATAAATCATTCCTTGATCTTTTATGTTTTAGGTGATCAACCTAAATCGTGTGATATATCCCCTAATTTATTTAATGTAATGTTAGACAAGCTTGACTTTAGTATCTTTTTATTCAACATAAAATTTATCTAATGCCTATTTTACTTTTTTTTTTTTGTACTAGGTCAATTTACACAGGTCCTTTTTAAGTACTTGGTGATTTTTCTTGGTCCAAGTATACCACATCTCCTAGGTTTCAGATAACTAGCTTAGGTTATAACATTTCTAGTTTTGCTAAGTACTTAAGTAAATGGATTAGGCTCTAACATTTTGTAATATCATCAAATACTTAATGAGTTTGTGTAGGCCTTATTATATTTCGATCATCTTAGATTTTAGATTATATGAATAGATTCTGGCCTTATCATATTTCAGTCCTCTTAGATTTTAGATTATAGGACTAGATTTTGTCATACCTTAGTCTCTCTAAGTCCGTAGGTGTTTTTGCCAAGTCCTAGTGTACCCCCCTTCAAATCTCAACTAATTTGCCTAGGTCTCATCTTAACATATCTCTACGGTTCTAGTTGAATGGGTAAACTCTCGTACTCTTGAACCTTAGACAATTGACATATGTCCCATGACATCTTATTCTATCATAGTTTAGATGTTGGTTTAGATATTATCTACTTAAATCTTAGATGATTGTCCTAGCTTAATCCAAGAACTTTTATGCTTTGATGTCAAATTGAGTTTTTATAATGTGTGCCCACTTAGAAAATTGATATTTTTTTAGTTTTATTTATATACCTACATCTTTTAATAAAAAAAAAGCTTATAAGGGATCATGGAATAATGATTTTCATACAAAATTTGATGATTTTTTCAAAGTCAAGGTTTTAAAAATAAATAATCATTATCATATTATGAACTTCTACTAACAAGTAAATGTTTGACTAATTTTCATGCCTCAATAATTGAGGATGTGCTTGGCATAAAATGATGATCTATGTTTAGCTAATAAACAAATATGTAAATCTTGTGATTTAAATGTTAGAATTTATATTTATTTAATCATTTAAGGATAAAAAAATAAATTTGTACGGATTGATTTAACATTAATATCAGTATAACTTAGTTACTTCAATAAATAAGTCGTGGGTCCCAATTTTTAATTAAAATTTTTTTGATCTACCTTGTGTTTAGATTAAGACCATTAGGTATGGATTTTAAATGCTTAAATGGGTTTAGATGGTAAATATTTCTTGATACAATTATAAGACCATGGTGTTGGGCTTTTTTAGTCTTTTATATGATTTCAAGTTTTTTCTCTTGTAATCATTTTTATGATAGATTTTGGCTTTGTGTTTTATCAAAATTATCATTTATAATCAGAACACCTTAACCCAAGTTATGCATGGGCTCATGCAAGTGCACCTATTGTGTAAGTAATACACTGGATATGAATCTGAAATCATTCCCACAAGGATTCAATAAAGTAAAATTAAAATCAATACACTAGTTAAAAATCCCTAGTTCGATTCAAGGAATGATAATTTTTAAAATGAGATTTATTTATTTATTTTTAATTTTTTATCTTTTATGAAGTTGTAAAGGTAAGATAAGCTTTATATGGAATATATTTAATAAATTAGATGTTGAAATAGATTTAATCACAATCTTTATCAATCAAAAGCAATACAATATCAGGCATTTGTCAATAACAACAAAAATATTAACTTTTAAAGCCATAAGGCTATATGTCTTTGCTCAAAGTGGTTTCAAATTTTAGTTAAACAAATCTTCTAAGTGATTACAAAGTTTTAAGGACAATATATCTATTTCTATAAAGCAAACTTATGAATCACCATGTGTAAAGAAGGACTCTATCGATATATCAGCTTTACACTAATTTTACCTTTACTAGATGCTAAATTAATTTAGTGATTCATAAATGATGTTTTTAAAATTTAAAAACCATTAAACCTAATTCACAAGGTCCATTTTATAATTTAGAAATCCATAGGAGCAAAATAACTTAGCCTAACATGCTAACAAAATAAAAACACAATATTAAATCCATTTCACAATGATAAAAACGATTTACTAGCTAGTGAATTGCAAATTTCTTGTAATCCTCTCACTTGTAATCCTCTCACTAATTTCCTCTCTTTATTCCACTATGCCAGGCAGTGATCACTATATCATACTTTACGATGGACTCCCCTCACTCACTCAAACTCTCAAATAACACTCAATAGGCTCTCTAATGCTATGAATTATCTCTTTAATGAAAAAAAAGACCTCTTTAAGTTCCTTCCTACAACTTTTACTATCACTCCCCCTAAAAAAATTAAAATTTTAGATGCAGAGCTAGGAGAATCGTAGCACCACAATGCTACCGTTGTGTACCTAGACATTGTGATTAGCACTGTGCTATTTCAAGGATGGCATTGAGATGCCATGCTCTCGGGTTATTAATCCCTTAGGCTCACTTCAATAGCATTACAACTCTAGTTAAATTAGTGTTGAAGCACTGAGTTTGGAGCCAAAGCATTGAGAAGGCAGCTCCTAGGCTCATGCTTTTTAATTTTGGACTCCTCCTATCTTAGGATGACGTCGTGGCACTTCGTCTATTGTGTTGTGGCGCTATAGATGGGCACATTGGCTTTAAGCTCTTAGTAATTTGCTTGATCTTTTGTGTGGACTTGGCTTCGAGGTGTTCAGAATGACATTAAGGTGCTTTAATAAAATTTGTAAAATTTTCTCAAATTTCTCTTAAGGTGCTTTCTTGAACAAAGGCACAAAAAATATGTCAAAATATGAAATAATAAAGAAATAAAAGTAGGCATACAATGCATATTTTTATGTATTTTTCTCGCACAACAATCCCTAAAACTCAAACTTTACTTGTTTGTAAGTAATCTAGTTATTTAAGTTCTATATTCTATAAGAACCTAGTACTATTAATTTAAAATTTATTTTCAAATGAAATAATCAAGTGTGTGTATAATTATTTTTATATAAACTAAGTACATGAACTTTTATTGACTAATAGTACTCTAATTTTCACACAAATTTAATTTTCTTTCATTTCAAGAAACCTAATTGCATAATATTGACAAAAAAAATTAATTAATAATTAAATATAAAATTTTAACTTAATCTATCTTGCAAGCTTTATTTAGAATTCCTCACTTCAAGTATAATACCTTAAAATTTGATGCCGATACATCTTCTACTTAGCTCATATTTGTAACATTTTTTTTTTAATTTTATGAGCATTTTCTCGTTTACTTTTATTCTATTCTTTCTCTTTTTTAGGATAGCTATACTTGATAAAATCTTATAATAATTTTGAATACCTTATAGTTTTTTAATTAAATTTACTCTCTTAGTTTTCATTCTCAGTATTATAGTTGATATTGGTATTTATCTTTCTTATGTTATATGAATCAACTTTTGTTAAACTTTATATTAATTATTGAATTAAACTAATTTTAGTCAATTGTGTTTGAGTGGTTTAAGATATTAAAAAATATATTAATTTATGTAAATTAATTAGTTATTATTACATCAATATGAATTTCAATAAATGTGAAAGTTTATTATTACTTCTTAATTTATTTACTTACTAATTATTTCATGAGTGAATAATTTTGGATTAATTTTTCTAGTTTTAATTTTTATTTATAAATTCTTAAATAAAGTGATCATTTTAAGGAGCATAAACAAGAACTCAAACGCTTTTGTTAGCATAATTTTTGGATTGTCTAGATGCAAATGTTCTCCAAAATACCCATAAATACTTTCATTCCATCTATTTAGTACGTGCCTTCACTCTCTTTTGTCATACAGTGTCTTCTCGCCCCGCTCCATAGTCAAGCAGATATGAAAGCTCCGAGGGGACTTCTCTTCTTTAGATCTCCATGTTAGTAACCCCAAGCTATGACAGAGCCAATAATTTGACTGTCAAACCCAAGTCTTTGCGTAATATTTTGGTATGGGCCAACCTGGCATTTCCATGTCTTCTCCATACACCTTATACTTCAAGACAAGACCGAGGAGCACAACCTACTCATTTCGATGGAGATCTCATCATCGAAGGTGGTGTACTTCATGGCTAGAAGAGCTTGCATAGTGACTTTGGAACACTAGAACACAAGAGCCTTCGCCAAAATCTTAACATTGGGGAGAAATTCTATTTTCATTGTGTATTTCCTTTCTTAGAGCCCCTAGGGTGGTTTTAGAGGCCATGTTAGGCCACTTTTAGAGGTTAACAATAGGTTATAGCCTTTATATTTTTCTCCATGAAATGTTGAGATAATTGAGTATAATAACTAACTAATTTAGCCCAAGCACCACGACACCATTCAAGCTTCACGATGCCACGCATAATTTTAGGCCAAGGCCTCAAAGATGCCTTCCGGTGCTACGAAGGCATATGGCCCTTGCGATAGTGCTACAACATCTTTTCATAATGTTGTGCCGATGTCCTTATAAAGTTGGCATAACATTGTGATGTCGCGTTATCTTTCTTATGTTATATGAATCAACTTTTGTTAAACTTTATATTAATTATTGAATTAAACTAATTTTAGTCAATTGTGTTTGAGTGGTTTAAGATATTAAAAAATATATTAATTTATGTAAATTAATTAGTTATTATTACATCAATATGAATTTCAATAAATGTGAAAGTTTATTATTACTTCTTAATTTATTTACTTACTAATTATTTCATGAGTGAATAATTTTGGATTAATTTTTCTAGTTTTAATTTTTATTTATAAATTCTTAAATAAAGTGATCATTTTAAGGAGCATAACTCGAATGCATTTGTTAGCATAATTTTTGGATTGTCTAGATGCAAATGTTCTCCAAAATACCCATAAATACTTTCATTCCATCTATTTAGTACGTGCCTTCACTCTCTTTTGTCATACAGTGTCTTCTCGCCCCGCTCCATAGTCAAGCAGATATGAAAGCTCCGAGGGGACTTCTCTTCTTTAGATCTCCATGTTAGTAACCCCAAGCTATGACAGAGCCAATAATTTGACTGTCAAACCCAAGTCTTTGCGTAATATTTTGGTATGGGCCAACCTGGCATTTCCATGTCTTCTCCATACACCTTATACTTCAAGACAAGACCGAGGAGCACAACCTACTCATTTCGATGGAGATCTCATCATCGAAGGTGGTGTACTTCATGGCTAGAAGAGCTTGCATAGTGACTTTGGAACACTAGAACACAAGAGCCTTCGCCAAAATCTTAACATTGGGGAGAAATTCTATTTTCATTGTGTATTTCCTTTCTTAGAGCCCCTAGGGTGGTTTTAGAGGCCATGTTAGGCCACTTTTAGAGGTTAACAATAGGTTATAGCCTTTATATTTTTCTCCATGAAATGTTGAGATAATTGAGTATAATAACTAACTAATTTAGCCCAAGCACCACGACACCATTCAAGCTTCACGATGCCACGCATAATTTTAGGCCAAGGCCTCAAAGATGCCTTCCGGTGCTACGAAGGTATATGGCCCTTGCGATAGTGCTATAACATCTTTTCATAATGTTGTGTCGATGTCCTTGTAAAGTTGGCATAACATTGTGATGTTGCTCAACAACACCGTATGACATGCCCTGGTTTTGGTTGAAAGGCCATGACAATGCCATGTTTAACTAAGAGTTGTGGCACTGATTTTAGTATCACAACCCTCGGCCATCGGCCCCATTATGCAAAGAACCTCAAATCTATTTTGAGCCTCATGGTTGTATGGCTTAGTTTTTCTAGCTTGAAACCATAACTCTATTAACAGAACGACAACATTAAACTTGAGGCTTCAATATCATAATGTTGTTAGTGGCATCATAGTGTTGAAGGCTTACCTAAGAGTTTTTATTCTCATAGATGTGTAGTGAATGCACTGCATATGATGTAGTATAATTATTGTGAGTCTGCTGGCTACCTAGTAAAGTTTGACATCTTTACCTAACAATTTTAAATTTAAACCTTTATAAGCCTCAGAGTTAAGGTTCTTACACTGGAGCGTTGGTTAAACCTCCTTGTGGAGGTGGAAATCTTCACCTTTTGATTAGTTAGAGGTGTTCATTTGTACTAGACAAAGAAAAATCTCCAAACCTTTATAGGTTATCAAGCTTTGAGATGTTTATCCGCTTGTCTTAACCCTTTTATGGAGGTGGCATCTGCACATGATCAACTAGAACCACCACACTTGTAGCAAGTTTGTCATTAATGGCTAAGTTGTTATAAATCATGGTTATTTATTTCCAAACCCCAAAACCACATGACTAGGCGTTATAATAGGCATTGGATTCTCACTAATTATGATTTTTAGGGTGCAATATGTTTATTGTGTTAGCACAGTTCAACATCTACTTTGGGAACTAAAGTGAATGACACCATAGAGCACATCATAGTGCTATGACGTCGTGCCCTTTTTACTTCAGTTCAAAGGGGTAACACTACAGTGCCACTACCAATTCCTCTGATTTGAAGATATGCATTTGCGTTTTTGCATGTACTTTACATGTGTGGCCATTCACTTACTTTGTATCATTTGTGATGGGTGTTAGCATGTTGCATACAAATTATTTTTTGTGTTCATGCATTATTTTTTGATGCATGAGATTCATTTACAATTCATATGTTGGGTGCATGTGTCTGTATCTTTGGGGTTTAGTTCTCAAGACTCATGATTTATGCATATCGTGTACTTTCATACCTCAAGTTGTTCATTTATCCAAAAGAGTTCACACATATCTCACATATAGGTATATGTACACATGCTAGCACATTATTAACAAGGCATATATTAAGCTTTAGTTTGACCTGTAGTGATAATAGGAAAATTAGCATCACTTGTTGACTTGACCAAAAAGGTGATATGAATTATCTTATTACTATCACTCCTGAAGGATTATTCCAAGCATGAAATTGCGTTAATATTTGTCATTCGTGTGATGAGGGTTAGCTCATTTAGGTGCTTGGGATGGGTACAGTTTTGATGACCCCATCAATATCCTAAGGAATGCCCTTAGCACTGCATTTTATAATCTTAACTTAGACGATTGATAAGCAACTCCTTATAGATGTTTGCTTAGAACTAGGATTTTGGGATAGTTAGAATTTTCATATGGATAGTTATTATGTTGGCATGTTTGTTAGCCATTTATTTTAATTCTTTTTAAAACTCAGAGCCACCATTTTGTCTATTTATCATCATATAATTCTCTTTTCCGTATAACTCTCTTTCTTGGATCATCAAAACGATTCAAAAAATAGGAGGGACTGGAAGAGAAGAGCAGACGACTAAAAAAGAATATGGAGAACTTATGTAATGTAATACTTGTATGATATGTCAAGAGTGTATGTCCAAAACAAAAATAGTAACGAAACACCTTGAAACATATATTCACGAAGAGAAGTCCCTACATAAGCAACCCATATAACTAGAGAACCAAAATTATATTTTATTTTGGGATCAAGAGTAACTCCCAAAGGAACATGCCCCTTTGGTTATTTGATATATTGAGGGATACCCAAAATTGCCCTTGATAATTAGGGATCCTACTTATGCTTTTGTGACATACAAAACCTAGCAAAAAATTTGAAATTCTCAAAAACACGTAGTTCAAAAATGCAAAAAAAGTAATTGTTTAAATTATATAAAATTTCAGAAGAATGATTGAATCAAGATTACTTTCGGTTTCACTATAATAAATTGAGAAATGGTGCAAATTTAGAGCAAATTGTATAAGACAAACGTGGGTTTAAGAGCTCAAACACGTGTGGGAGATAGAAATGAGGAATTTTGACGTCCATTCACTAATATTAAGCTTTTTGATGGCTAACCAATGATATTAACATGTTATTTATTAATAAACTGATAGCTGATAATTGATGGTTAACCATCAGTTAATATCCAAAAGTCGTTGGTTTGTAACCTAGAAAACCACATGTTATATTTTTGACAAAATGAGTCTATCGATTTATTATTCGATATGAACCAACAAGTTGGACCGTTGCTTTAGCCTTAATAATTGTAGGAATTTTTTTTTTCACAAGGAAGCTATAGTTTACTCTGTAGGAAAGTCATTGAAAGAGATACTATCAATGTACCATCACTAAGTTGTCAGAAATTAGTTCAGAATTTTCAACACAGTAAATGTTATGGTATGACTCATATACCATATCGGGACAGACGCTGGATCGAAGCGGAGCGGAGCGGAGAAGAATCTGTCCAAATTGAGAAGTTACGTGGGTTGGGGTGCGGGGGCAAAGCCTCGCGGTTTGGTACAGGGGTAATGTTGTATTTACATATTGTGCCTAGGTTTACTCCTGGGGTTATAAATAGGTCTGTTAGTAACCCCAGGAGGTATCCCTGATTTCTATAAACTCTTTTCTGAATATTGAAAGGAACTCGCCGCTCTGCTCCCGAGGACGTAGGCATCTTTGCCGAACCTCGTTAAATCTCTGTGTTCTTTTGGATTTGC
>NW_018165585.1:249566-250099 GCF_001263595.1 Phalaenopsis equestris | reverse complement strand
GAGTGGTTTACTTCATACAGGTCAACTAATTCTGGCTCAGTCTATTTGGGTGATGATAGATGTTGCAATATAGTTGGTATTGGAGAAGTCAGAATTCAGATGTATGATGGCACAGTTAGAACGTTATGTGATGTCAGACATATTCCAGATCTGAAGAAGAATTTGATTTCCTTGGGCACTCTACACAGAAATGGTTTTATTCCTAAGGCTGATGAGGATAGGGAAACCATCAGAATTGTTAAGGGTGCACTGACGGTGATGAAAGGAAAGTTGACTGCAGGTAATATCTACAGACTGTTAGGGAGTACAGTTGTAGGTGGAGTTCATGCTGTGGAGTCAGATAATGACAGTACAAAGCTATGGCATATGCGTCCGGGTCATCTCAGTGAGCGTGGGATGGCAGAATTGCATAGAAGAAATCTGCTGCATGGGGTTAAAAGCTGCAAGCTTGATCTTTGTAAGTTCTGTATTCTTGGAAAACCGACTAGAGTCAGTTTTATGACTGCAAAGCACAAAACTAAAGGAGTTTTTGG
>NW_018165585.1:247518-247921 GCF_001263595.1 Phalaenopsis equestris | reverse complement strand
AGGAATTTGACATGAAAGACTTGGGTCCTACGAAGAAGATTCTTGGAATGGAGATTCATCGAGATAGAGGCTCAAGACGATTATGTTTATCTCAACGAGGCTATGTTGAGAAAGTGCTGGAAAGGTTTGAGATGATCAATGCAAAGCCTGTGAGCACTCCTTTGGCAAATCATTTTAAGCTTTCTTCAGAACAGTGTCCTAAGCAGATATAGAAATGGAAGACATGGCTAAGGTTCCGTATGCCAGTGCAGTTGGTTGCTTGATGTATGCTATGGTATGTACTCGTTCTGATTTGGCTCATGCTGTTAGTCAAGTCTGCAAATACATGGCTAAACCTGGAAGGCGACATTGGGAAGCAGTCAAGTGGATTTTCAGGTATCTGAAGGGTACTGTAGGACATGGA
>NW_018165585.1:237380-246932 GCF_001263595.1 Phalaenopsis equestris | reverse complement strand
TGTAACTCCCAGGGATTTTTCTCCTAAGGGGCTGGATATTTGCCAAGGTGGAGATTTGTTATGGTATGACTCATATACCATATCGGGACAGACACTAGATCGAAGCGGAGCGGAGCGGAGAAGAATCTGTCCAAATTGGGAAGTTACGTGGGTTGGGGTGCGGGGGCAAAGCCTCGCGGTTTGGTACAGGGGTAATGTTGTATTTACATATTGTGCCTAGGTTTACTCCTGGGGTTATAAATAGGCCTGTTAGTAACCCAGGAGGTATCCCTGATTTCTGTAAACCTCTTTTCTGATTATTGAAAGGAACTCGCCGCTCTGCTCCCGAGGACGTAGGCATCTTTGCCGAACCTCGTTAAATCTCTGTGTTCTTTTGGATTTGCATCGATTGCTATTTTTCTTCGCCCTAATTTTCTCAACAGTAAAGAATGTCATTTTTAGCTGCTTATTTTTCTGTAGTGAATGTCGTTGTGCTGCAACACTATAGTTGTGGTGCCTAGGCACCGCTATTGGAGCTACAACATTCTAGACATGGTGTTGGGTGCCATGTTATCGAATTTCTGGTTCTTTGGGTTGGCTTCGTTAGCATTGCGGCGTTGGCAGCAATTGCATCAAGGCTTTGAATTGGGAAACTAGGCAATAAAAAGACGACTCCTAAGCTTATGATTCTCTATTTTAGACTCATTCTACTGTCTCAAGATAACGATGTGGTATTTCACCTATGGATCTACAATGTTCGATCCAAGTACCTAGGAATTAGGTGGATGGCACATAGGCTTTATGTTCTCAAGAATTTGCATGATCTATGGTGCAGAATTGATCAGCTCTGAGGTGCCCCTGTAAAAATTGTTAAAAGTTTCTCTTAAGAGGCTTTGTTGAACAAAAATATATAAAACTATGCTAAAATATGAAATAAATATGAAATAAAGGTAGGTATATAATGGATACTCTTATGTATTCTTTTCACTCAACCCACCTTTTGGGACTTTTTTAGAGACTTGAATAGAAGCTTTGCTCCCTTTAATACAATCCACTCAATACCAAAAATCTTAATAGCTTCCTTTCTCAATTGAAGATTTAATTACTCCTTTGATGACGCCATCTCATAGATATAAGTTATTTCTGCTTGATAAACTTTTTTATAAGCTTATCATTGATTGTTCAACTTAGAATATAGTAGAATTTCTTCAATTCAAAAGAAGAAGATCCATAAAGTGATTAAATACGAAGAGCACATAAAATTCAATATAAATACAAATATTCTAAAACCAACTCACAAACCTCACAACTATATTATTGACATAAATGTGTTAACCTTGTGTCCAAATTCATGCATTTTACTAAAAAAATATTGTAAATTAATCCATATAATTAAGGTTATTAGGACTTAATTACTTTTGTTAGTAATTTTATTCAAATATTATTCTATGTTTTACATATGACGAGATTCAAGAAATTGTTGTATAATCATATTGAACTTAGTCAATTTAATTTTGTCATTTTGTGGCCCTAAATAAATTTTGAAATAAATATTGATTAAGAACCATCTTAAATTGCTTAAAACCATGAGATGCCCAAAATAATAATTTAGGTAAATGCATATGATTTATCTCTAACTTATTCTTTAATTAGTATTGTGGTTCTTGATTCATGCTACAATTAAGGTGTTACCAGCTAAGAGCAGACTTGATGAAATTACATTCAATCTCATTATTCTCTTTGAAATCACTTTGTCTTTGAATTGTTTTTTAGTGATTGATTTGTCTCACCTTTCTCTATTGAAAGAAATTTAGTTAGACTAATTATAAACCAATTTTTAACAAATCAAACAACTCAAGTTCCTTCTTCCTCTTTTTTTCTCACATTTGAGCATTTTTTTCTCTTAGAAAATTTTTTATTTCTTCCATAAATCTTGAGCAAGTTGATGTGCCTGAAAATGTACTATTTTCCAAACTATATTTTATAATGATATTGCACTTTAAATGTATGTTTTCAAATATATTGCACTTTAAATGTATGTTTTCTTGTGTTTTTGGTTGTAGGTATATCAAATTGAAGAATTTGGAGTGATTTGAACAAAATGAACAAAAATGGATCAAAAAGGAGCAAACCAGATCGAACTAGGGCAGACCGGAGCCATGGGGTGAAAAACCGAGCACTTAAGAGTCCGTTCCCGGCGCTTAAGCGCCCAAACATGGCTCTTAGGCTCCACCAAACAGAGAGGAGGGCGCTTAAACACCTAAAATCATTGCTTCAGAGCCAAACATATCTTCTAGAATATACATCAGATTTGTATGATTTTTTAAGCGATGCTTTGTGTGTCTCTAAGGGAATTCATTGGAAATAATAAAAGGGACTTTAAAGAATGATTTGAGGTGGTTAGAAGGAGGTTTTTGAATACTTTTGAAGAGGCACTTGAGTTGTCTTTTGGAAAATTCATTGAATATGGACACTTTTGAAGAGACACTTAAGCACCTCTTGAGAAATTATAAATAAGGCTTTGAAATGTTTTAAAAAGACTCTTGAACCAATTGGAAGAGGAGAAGAAGGCTTGGACAAGAGCCCAAAGTGGGGTGACGAGGTGACTGAGAAAGAGAGAGAGTGAGAGATTTCTTATTTTCTTTTCACTTTGTTCTTGGAGAGGATTGTAAGGAGATTGCTTTTGCTATATAAGGAGAGTTTGATTCCATAAAAGATAAGTATTTTCATTATTTTTTTATTTAAATTTAGTACTTTGCTTGTATGGTTTCAAAGTCTTGTTCAATGGAAAGGTCTTGTTGTTTCTTCATCTGTAGTGAGTAGTTTTCTTTACTCTTCCCTCTTATAATGAATTAGTATATTTTTGTAGGATATAAAATTGAGTAGAGTGACAATATATTGTCATGATTTTAGTTTGTTTGATTCGTGATGGTATTGTCTCAATCAACTGAGGTAGAATCACATGAGATTGTATGGATGAGAATGTAGTCCATATGGTTGAGTGCAAATAAATAGGAAAATAGTCTTTGACGGGTGTAGAATTAGAGGACTTTAGAGTGATAGGCTAAAGCCCCCAATTTTGTTCTTTATTTTAAGCTTAATTCTAGATGTTAGCTAATCCTGAAACTGTTTATGTGTACAGTATAACAATGTCTTTAATTATAATTTTCACTTATGTTTCATTACTTTATAACAGTACCAAAAAATTGATCTTGAACAAAATAAGAATTTAACTTTTTAATTTATATATATAGGGATACTATGCAAGTAAACGTATCGTTATCAAGTAATATAAGACTTTTTGATTAAGACCTGAATATCGAACCCACAAGAAAATACGCAATATGCATTATTGAACAACAAACTTTCTATTTTGAAAAGATAATTACTTAAACTAAAAATATTTTTGCAGCATTAAAATTCAAATTTTTTTGGTGTTTTTGATATTTTGACAGAACAATAACAATTTAAAAGGATAACTTGAGTTTATGTAAGGGAAAAACACTAAATTTGAAAATATCTTTCTTCTTATCATAAATCAATAATAAGTATAGGATTCTGTTGTGGAAGTATGCAAATTGTACATTGTCAAATAAGAGCAATTATATTCTTTACCCTTACTAGAAATGCTATAAAGAACATTGACTAATTTAAAGTTTGAATAAAGTTTGAATAGTTCTGAAGATGAAAGATACCAGCTCTCACTCTAGAGTTCCCTCGATCTCACTCTAGAGTTGCCTCGATTCCCTCCACCTGGGGGGCTAACATCTCGTATAAAAACCTAAAACAATAAACTAATTTAGGGTCTTTAACCTATCACTTTAAATTCCTCTAACTCTACACCCTTCAATGAATATTTCCCTATTTATTTGCACTAAATCTTATGAATTACTTTCTCATTCATACAACCTCATGTGGTTCTTTCCAATTATTGACCGAGACAATACCAGCCCGGTTCTTACATGTTCTCACAATAAATTTTAACATCTGGATAGGCCAAATCAAGAAGTAAATGAAGTTCATGGATTTAAATCATCACAACTTCTTCCAACATTAAAGATCAATACTCTCCACAACTTCCATCCAAACTTTAATTACTTATCATTGTAAGGAGAAAGACAAAGAAAACTACTCAGAATCCATGGAGAAAATAAAACCACACTTTTGTTTAAAAGTAGAAATCATTGTTAAACCAATAAAAAGTCTCGATTAAAACCAAAAGTAGTTCAAAATAAAAGATAAAAACTTATGTCAAATCCTCCACCAAACTCTTGAGGTTCCTTTGAATATCTTCTCTTTTACAACACTCTCAAAATAAATCAAAAATAAAAAGGATAAAGTAAATTTTTGTGGTGCCTGAAAATGTCTCCAAAACTCTCTCTTCAAACCCCTTAGAACTCCTCTTCTTCTAACTCTTTTCAAAACTTTCAAGCACCCCTTTCAAATGTCTCAACTTCCTTCTTTTATAAACCTCTAAAAGTTGCCTTGAAAACTTTTCAAAATGTGTCCACATTCGATGAATCCTTCAAACGATGTCTCCTTTCAAAAGTATTTTAAACATATTTTCGTTCTTAGTAGTCATAACCACCTGATTAAGCCAATAGGTGTCTTAAATACCTCTTCAAAATTCAGCCAAATGACGAAAACTGCCAAAAAACTGTCTCTGGCACTTAAGCGCAGCCTTCTCTGTTTCACCGGCGCTTAAGCGTTGGATCTGGCGCTTAGTCGCAGCCTTCTCTTTTTCACCGGCGCTTAAGCGCTGGATCTGGCGCTTAGGCGCCAAAACACTTATAACAATTTTCACCTTTTGTCTCCAAATTTGATCCTTTTTCATGCCTTTAAGCATTTTTCAGCTTTTTACTTCTCCTTTCCTAAAGCAAAGTCCTGATATAAATCTTTTACTTATAAATATAATAATGGTTTTGAAAATTATTTTAATAAAAGAATTTAAGTATTAAAAATAAAAGTCTAAGTTTCTAAAATTTTCAAAAATACAATTTTTCTTACTAAAGATTGTTATTTATATTAAACATTTTCTACTCTAAAAATTTTAACTTAAACTTTTTCGTCATTACTAAAATTTCAACTGAATTTTCTTACTCATTTCTAAAATCAAATTTTACTTCCCTATTATAACTTCATATACATGATTATTTTTTTTTTAAATTATTCACTTGTAGCACATTTGAGAACAAATAAAATTCAAGTTTTGAAAATATTTTTCATTCCCCGCCAAAACTTAAATTTTTAACAAGATTAAACAGTCTAGCAGCAAATACATATAAGCAGGAATAAAAATTGAAATAACATGCTTACAAGAATTTTTTACCCTAATTATACTTATCCCAAGTATACTAGTATAAAACTAAAAATAGGAGTAAAATTAATTTTTTATTAATTTCTATCATTTTCATTTCAATTTAACATGTAGAGATTCAATAGACTTTTAAGTAGTGGGTACAAACATAAAAGTAAGCTAACACACTAACTATTATTCCACAGTCTCAACATGAAAACAAACATTCTAACAAGATAAAAGAAAAATATAGGGTAGCAGTTTCTGAATTTTTAAATTTAAGATCTACAGTCACAAGATTTTCAACTTTAGAAAAGACATAGAATTAAGTTAAGTTCTCAACTCTAAATCATAGTACTAAACACACAGCAGCAGATACTACCCTAGAATTTAAAATAAAGTACTAATAATCACAAACATCACAATATAAAGTAAACAAAAGAGTCCAACACATCACAAAGTCCAAACAAACACAAAACTGCAAATATAGTAAGTCCCGAAATATAGTCTAACACATATTACAAACATAAAAATCTCTCAATTCTACTCCTCGTCTTCTAAATCACCGCTATACCACTTTTTTGCAGGCTCATAATCAGGATATTGAGGATATGGATGAAATTTCACTCCTGAGTCACCCCTAATTAGGTTCCGCAGAGATGAGTGGACTTTCTCTTCATAATCACTCTTTCTCCTAATATAGATATCAGTATGCTCTGCAAAAAGCTCTAAATTCTGAACTTTATCAGCGGTATGATTTATATTGTCCATCATCCTCTGTAATAATTGATCTTGGGTCTCAGTAGTCTCACCTCTAGAAGTTAGACTACCTCTAGAAGTAGAAGCATGTGAGGTAGATGGTCTAGATGTAGAAGCGGCAGAGGTAGAAGCAGCAGACGTCTCCATTCATAACTCCTAGAAAATCCTCCTCTCCAGCCAAAAATAGAATGTTCAGAATATTTCTTCACATTTATTTTTGTGATAGGCTTTAGAGGCAACAACACTTCCTCCTAGCTATCATATTTCACTCCAGCCTGCTCACATAAAGAAAAGATCAAGGAAGCAAATCCCAGACCTGCAATAGTAGCGGTAGTGGCAGAACTGATACTAGTCTGACATATCAAAGCTCCAATGTTGATGAGCTTTCCTTCCTAGATACAATAATTTAACATCACTCGCTCTCTGGTAACTTCACTAAGGGTCTGTTTGGGGCAGCTACAGCTTATCCAGCTTCTGCTGATAAGCAGCTTATCCTGATAATCTGTTGATGACCAGCTGATCCGGATAAGCTGTCTGGCTGTTTGGTTAGTGCGTCTGGAAAATAACTGATTCTGTAAAATTGACTATTCTGCCCTTGTTTTGAATAAGTTGTTTAGTTGTTTGGTTAGTGCGTTTTGTAAACAACTTATTTGTAAATTTTTTTAGTTGAATGAATAATCTGTGTAACAGAATATTATTTTCTCAAATGTCAAGAAAAGAAAATGCAAAAAGTTTAATAATATTTATATAACTCAAAAAAGTTGTGATTACATCAAAAAAACATAGTGATATATATGAAAGTTCATTACACATTTATGAAACTCTAATATGGATTATAATAAGACCCAAAAAAAAGAAGAAATAACATGTTAAAATTACAAGGAAAAATATGATAATATTGAGTTTAACATGTAAAGTCACATCATGATGAATGTTGCCCGGTTCTGATACCTCAAAACCCCGAGCAAACGTGTCCTGATGGGGTGCGGTATACATGGAAGAACTCAAACCATATGCGGTGGTCTCCTGTTGTGGTACTTTCGAACTCCTAGCAGTTGTGTCCAATTAGGATATCGTAGAACTTACAAACTAACACTCTTATATAAAAATTTTAAATTCTGACTTGATCAGGTCCTTGTCCCCACCGCGGGCACCTGTACAATTGTCTCTCGTAGCTATGTGTCTGGCGTGACGTTAATAGCAACGACGGGAGTCCGAAGAAGGATCATATGTAGCGGATCATATGTAGCACTAATGTAGCGGTTGCCATCAAGCTACATACACATCCAAGCTACATATAGACTACATATAGATTGCTTACATAATTTAGATGCTTCCATATCCAAAAAAATAACCACATCCATTCCAAAGAAAATGCATTGAGATTGAAAATGCATTGAGCTAAATCTCTTTTATTTTAATTATTCTATGTGATTGTAAAATACTTCTACCTATTTTTATATAAGATGGCATATATTATATGTAAATAGTGTAGGTGTTAGATATGTAAATACATGGTAATTGAAGCACAAAATCAACATTACGGATTGCAGAATATGATAAAAATTCTATATAAGGTTTACTTTGAAATGAAAAAGGATATAAAGATATTGAAGCACAAACGCACTCTCCGACCAACGAATCAGGTTTCCATGTATTTGTGTTTCTAGCACTTGACTTAATAAACCTTCCTATTTTATCTCTTGCAAGACACCAATCACAAAATCAAAATTTCAAACCTGTTTGAGCAACCCTCCAAAAATAAACCTTCCTATTTTATCTCTTGCAAGACACCAATCACAAAATCAAAATTTCAAACCTGTTTGAGCAACCCTCCAAAAATAAACCTTCCTATTTTATCTCTTGCAAGACTTCATATTTAAATGCTAGATATGTAAATACATATGAAATGTACAAACAGCTACCCACCATCGTGCCTTTATAAAAGGTGAAATTCCTTATAGACATGGTCTGCCGAAGCTCCTTCAACAGCACTGCATTAGAAGAGTAAGAATCCACACGCACCAATATCAAACAAAAAATCTATAGAGCACAGAGTTCAAGCCACATTCATCCTTTAGAACCAATTAGTGTGTATTTACATATCTAAGACCCAAATCTTTCATACCACACAAAAATGTTTGTTGCAGAAGTTTTAAAGCATAAATATGTTCCCATGTATAATAGAACCAAGAAACATAACCACATTAATTAAACCATAAAAGAGAAGGCCTCTTATTACTCTCTTACAAGGGACATAGGACCAGAGCATAAATTCAACCATAATTGTTTTGAAGTTGATATGTATGCCCAAATAACATGCTAAACAATGATTGTCAAACCTAATTACCAACATGTTCAAGCTCCAAATTAAGAAAGCAAGCTCCCGGCTTAGATTCTGAACATATAACAAGTCGGAATCACATAACACGAAGTTTAGATGTTATGTAAAAACATGTTCAAGCTCAGATTCATCTTTGTTAAAACCACCATTAATGAGCTGGATAAAAATGCCCAATTTTTGTGCAAAAGTTGGACGTACAATTAAACACGAAACCAACATCAGGAAACCAATAGTAGATGCTGACATTTGTGTGAGTTTAAAAGAGCTATGAAAGCATGCACCAATAAATTTACACCAAAAATCTGAATTCATACTACTCCCAGATGGTTTCCCCCAATTCCATCATCAAAAAAATAAATACATTGGTCACATACAAAACTAAATAAAGTCAACACCCTGCACGTTAACATCCTATTAAAGATGAACAAAGGTTGGAAAAATATAGGGTCAAATATAGCAATTTTCCAAGGATGTGTGTTTCGTATATGTAAAGCGAGCCAGAGAAAACCCACAGACTTCAATGCTTCCATTGCTATGTATGTAAACAGAGTTAAATAGAACCGGCATAATTTTTGTTGTGTATTTACTCCCTTAGTTTGATCATGAACAATATTCACAAGTTATTATTTTCTTTAGTCAATTATTGCAAAAGCATTGGATGAATCTGATTAATGATATTCTATGCCACTATTATTGTCAAAGTACCTCCATATCTTATATTCAGAAATATTTCATTAACATTAATATTGAGTGGCATACACATCAAGTCTTTCATACAAATACCTAAAGAGAAATAATTATTATCAAGACATCTTTCAGTATCAAGTTAAATATCAACAATTTTATTTTAATTTCTTCTGTGTAGAATAGCTAAATCAGATGGTAGCATATGAAAATGTATTTTTTTGGGATCTTATTCTGTAGCTTGCTCGCAAGTCTGCCAAGATTCATCATCGACAATTTTAAAACATCAAACAACATGAAGTATATACCATCATTAATTCATCATCGACAAACAAGTAATCTGAAGTACTCTGAAGCCAAGCAATCTGAAGCCATGACATGAAATATATACCAGCTTGGATGTTCATGCTTAAACAAAAAGCAACATATAATAAACACCCATAAATATTTTTCTCCTCACTCATATTTAATCCAAAATTTAGATGTCATC
>NW_018165585.1:230999-237316 GCF_001263595.1 Phalaenopsis equestris | reverse complement strand
TGGCTTATGTCATTTGTTATTTGCTCTCTCAAAGCTGCCATCTCTAAAGCGCCTTCACCATCTGGTGTTTGTGACTCAAGTGAATCTATATCGATTTGTGGGATAGAACGTCCAACGTAGTATTCAAATGCCTCAGGTGGTATTTCCATTGAATCCTCTTCTATAACGGAAAACTCTACATCTGTCCTGGAATGATGTCTTCTAATGAAGTTGTGTAGTGTCATTGTTGCCACTACAATCTGCACTTGTTTTGTAAATGGATAAGTTGGCATATCACGTAGAATTACCCATTTCTTCTTCCAAACCCCGAACGATCTCTCGATCACACCATGCAAGGAAGAATGTCTTTTGTTAAAAATTTCTTTCTTTCCTCGTGCAACCCCGCTCGATCTCTCGAAATCAGGTATATGATATTTTGTATCTGGATATGGCTTCAAATAGCCCTTTTGCAAAGGATACCCAGCATCCACTAAGTAGTACTTATCTGAGCAATATTTTTTTTTATTAAGAAATTTTGAAGTAATAAGGATGAACAAAACCGCAGCACGATTGTCATACCTGGTGGTGGATAAGGGAAACCATATTTTTTTTGCTAGTAGCATACTTGAAAACGCGACTATCGTGTGCGCTGTCTTCCCATCCAGCCATCACATATGTAAAACACATATTGAAATCACAAACAGCCATTATATTTTGTGTTGGTGATCCTCATCGTCCAATGTACGCAACTTTCTCTTTGTCAGAAAGACCTGCGTCGACATGTGTTCCGTCAATAGCTCCGATACAATCCTGATATGAATGAATTAATCAATAATAAAATCATATCTGTGAAATTTTATTAACTAACATTTAAATATGGGAAGCACCTTAAAAAACGACATATAACGAGGGTCATGCGCAATATGTGTGGGGATGGACTGGAATGTTGGATCCTCTGGTTTGACTATTTGACGGGCTAGACTCACCAGTGCATTCAACCCAGCTGAGAAATACCTGCTTATGGTTTTGGAGGAATGTTGAAACCATTCCATCGCTCCTCTCATCGATTCGTTCTGGGCCAAAATGTAGCGTGTTATTGCCAACACCTCTCTAGATGTTGTTCTTGATGATCCTTGAAGTCCGTGGAGGGTCCGAAGTTTATTTAACAGGACAATAAAAATGGCTTTTGTCATACAAAACATATTTGCAAAACGTATTGGGTGACCATCTAATAACTCTCTGATCCATCTATCTCCAATATTGTTGGACGTCATGCATGGGTTTCGATCTACATATGCGTTGTAGTAATGGTATAACAACGTAAGGGTGAGAGTAACAATGCGGATTTGATTAATTTGCCCTTCCTCCATAATACAAAATTTGGAAGGAATGTAGACTTTTAAACAAGATAGCAAATAGTGATGTAATATCAAAAAACATATAAAAAAGGACAATATAATAGAAAGAGTATGTGCATATGTAAACATCAAAGTTCGATATGTAGCTAACATATTCAAGGATGAAAGAAATACAATGTGCAGAACGAGTTCATCACATAAATACAAAAAAAAGACAGAAAGAGTCCATCAAACAAATAGTCAATGAAGTTACATAAATGACATTCAATATTTCATAAAAGAGCGCAAGAAGGAAGACGAAATTCTGGCTCTAAAGTCACAAAGAAAAAATCCAATTCTTGTGAAAAAAATATCCTGATGCAAATATTTTGAATTAGGCCAATACTTAAGCAAGAGTTTCAGGAAAGCAATCATGCATGAAAAGTTTTAAGGTATGCATCTTCTTTTCTCTTATATTTCACTACAAATTCTGTCATTTTACATAAGCAAGAAGCGAAATTTATAAATGTAAAGTTATGCAGTATACAATTTTCGTATAAATATTTCACATCAAATTTATAAATGTGTGTATGTGTGTGTGTGTGTATAAAAAAAAATTTGGAAGATAAGTTCTTCTCCTCGGTTTATTTTTGTGCTATACTCCACCCTGCTCATTAGGGGTGAAAAAATGAGTTCCTGTTGCTACAACACCAGTAAACATGCCATCCAACTTCTCCTCCAAAGCTGGTTCAATTCCATTAAATTTGAATTTTTTTGCCACTGGCACAACCTGTAATAAAAAAAACAATCTAAGCAATATTCCAATAATATGTCTCTAAAATTTAATTGAAATAGTGATGTTCTTACCACTAACTTTTCTGCCCACCATTCCTCAGGTGCATCAATTGTCCGTTTTACTGGATCCCATCCCAATCCAGTTGATCCCCTTTTAAGCTCTTTCCAAAGTTTCCAGTCCTTCTTTAATTGATCCCATTTGTTCTTTAGTTTCATCCTATCATAATCTCTTCCAGTTATTTCTTTGAATTTAATAATGTTATTATGCCAACCTTCTTTATTAAAAAAAGTTGTGGGTCGATTTCCCAATTCGACTCCCTCACGCATAGATCACAAAAAATATTAGTAGCCTCTCTATCCCACATAGCCGATGAATCAGAGTCTTTAGATTTACTCATCTTTTACTGTCATATCAACGGATGGTTAGATGACATTGTGAATGAAAATGAGACACTGAAGATATGCAATATGCATATGTATAACCATTTTATGCAGATGGCATTATGAATGAAAATGAAGGACCATTGACCATAAAACATATTGAAATACCCTCTACTTGCATGCTTCTATTGTGGCATCAATAGAGATTAATATCAGAGATAGTCAAAATTAGCCTTTAATACATTTACCAACAATCAATCACCAAAGTTAGTAGATATTACCGGCTATCATAAATCATAGAATAGGTAGTTGTCAGCTGTCACATATTTTATATTTCTAGCTTGAGTGGAGTTGGATTTTGCTTGTAAATTAGATTGGAATAATGATAATTGACAGCTAACATGTAACAAATAAAAATTAAATTTTCAAAAAAAAAAGTTTGCAAAGATTGAGATGGATTTGATTCTCTTATAACCCTCCAATTGAGTTGATAATTGCTTCTTTTTCTTTCTCTATTTTAATCAATCTGCAGCCTTTTGATAATTGCATGCTTTGAACTTTATATTGCCTCATGTTTAAGTACAACTAATCTCGCTTTCTTAATTATGCTAAGAAATTCTCTTAATTAGGGGATTGATGCGTGATTCATTGTTAAGCCAACTTCTTCTTTTTGATGACCGAGGAAATTTTATATTGGGATACTACAAGCTTTTTTATTTTCATTTTCAGCCTTCATTCGATATGCATAGTAAATGATTGGCTTTATATAATAGTATAAAATAAAAGTATCAGAAGTCAAATCAAATGTTAGACAACACACATGGAGAGTATACGTATATTGAAAAATTCTTTAACATCATGGGGCATTCACAGGCATATGGCCCAATTCTTATGTTTTTACAAATCTAACCACTAAATTATTTCTTAATGATATCCCTGCATCAAAAATAAACAAATTACAATATTAAAAGTGATTTGCTCTAAAATGACAGACGAAATCCAATGTATTTATAGCTTTTTTTCAAACAAGCCTCAACAAATACCCTCAAAGAATCAAATCGCAGGGAACAAAACATTGCATCAATATCATCTAGCCTCAAGAAATATACTAAAATAATCAGTAGCTTTGAATATCATGGAGACCATATGAAAAAAAAAATTTTTTTTTGATTAATACGAATATACACTGTTTGACGAAAGGGTGGGATGAGGAATGAAGAAGAGAACTGTCTTGATGCTTCAAACATATCACAGAAATAGTGGATCTATATTTTTACCAGCAGTACTTGCATATTCAAAATAGATCTAGGCTTTAGCCACCTGAACACTTCCAAACAGATGGATCGAGTGAAATTTCTTGCCAAAATCTTAGATCTCTCGGCGAAATAGGGGAAAGAAGGGAGGAGCCGAGCGAGGAAAGCATTTTGTTACCTGCGGAGGAGCGAAGAGCGAAGGAGGCAAGATCGACGCCAAATGTTCGAAGGAAGGTCGGCTGCGGGCTTAGGAGGGTAGCGAAGGAAACTATGGAGCCCAAATGCGGATCACGGGGATATACCCGCGATCCGCGTGTAATATAACTTAAAAAAGTTATTTCCAAAAACACATGTAAAACGCGATTTCCAAACGCTCGGGCGGCATTTTTAAAAACGTCGTCGCACATTTAAGCTGCCCCAAACGGGCCCTAAGATGATTTGTAGGTAACAGACCGGCAAAAATAAAATAATGTCATGCCTTCGAAGGTGCACTTAACTTTGACGTGTAAAAGTTGACTCTCCTCTCTTTAGTGATCTTCCAGAGTCCTCTTCCAATAGTTAAATAAAAATTAATCTCATCTAGCACCATCTCAGTCGGACTATAATTTGCATAAAAACATAAGGTATCCAGTTGCAAATGGTAGAACAAATTGATTACCACTGATGAAAAAAGTACCAACTTTCCTCGAACCATGACTCTATCATATTCAGCTTCAGGGAGGTTTTGCATAGAACTCTCTAACAACAAAAATAACTGCAACATCAGAAAATAATACAATCGTTTCCACTTTTGGCGAACGATCAAATCTTCACAGATCCACCTGGATTCTTAAAACAACGCTCCTGAATAAGCTTTCGTGATTGCAATGCATCACTGTACCTATCTTAGACCTTCAAACTAACAAATTTGCTCGAATCAAAAGGGCTCTTTCCTTTACTCCTCTTCATTCTTGGTGTCATTCTACAAATTTATAAAATTCCAAAAATAACTTCAAAAATCAAGTTTAAACTACTAAACTAAACTTCCAAAAGCTTAAACTACCCTTCCTATAGAAATTTTCATAGATTTTTCCTCATTTTTCACCATGAATAGTGAATTTTCGAATTCTTCCAAATGTACTCAAAATAAATTGTGAAAATCCAAAATTTTTGCATAGAAGTAAAGCCTTATCCTAAGAAATTTGGATCTAGCAAATTTTTCTTGATTCTGCCAAGAAATCTCGACTTAATAATGTGCCCTAGCTCTCCAAAATCTCAATTTCGAGAGGTTGAAGGTGGCAGGAGGGTGAAAAATGGAAATTTTTGGGTTAATTTTTCACTTTTAACTGTTTGCGAACCAATTTTCGTAAACCGAAGCCTGATAAGTGGCGCTTAGGTGTCTGCCACTCGGGTTACATTGCGTTTATGCGCGAGATGTGGCGCTTAGGCCCTAGTGCATGATTTTTGAGACTTTTAAATTTAAGTAAAATGCACTATTTGTCTAAATATACCACCCCTAAATGGTCTCATAACACTTAAATGACTATTTTCATCTCATACAACTCTCCTCTCTCTCAAAATTCTCCAATATAACTATTTCAATTCGAGGTTAAAAATAGCACTAATTTTCACACAAACAAACACATATATTAATTCACAAACAATTACAAATACATGTAACACATAATTCTCACTCCATATAGTCTTGGACGAGAAAATTTTCTAAGAACAAACACCTAACAAACATTCACAAACACATGAAATTCATAAATACTAAAAACAAAACTTAAACATAACGACTCCTAACAAACAAACTTTGACATCAAACTTAATTCTTCATTTGATGGGACAAACTCTGGCCTTTCATTTGTATCTCATGGGACAATCAGAATATAAAGTTGATAAAACGGACGGTAGTGACGTGCTATGATATTATCTTCTTCAATCCATTTTTGTTTAAGAAACATCTCCTTATCTGCTTCCTTTATATAACTAGTATGATTAAATTATATTTTTAATTGTCATCCAATATGCTCAAGATGTGCATGAATCTCAATTACCTTGGTCTCAAGTAAAATCATAGTAGTCTCAATTTTGTTGATCTTTTCTGATATTCCTTCAATACTAACGGCTAAAAAACAGTTATACATCTCTTGTGCACTTTGACTAATGAATCTCTTCCTCGTTGTCTCTTCCTTCTTCTTCAAATTCATCTCCCATGAAGACATTTTCTCTAAATCTCTCTTTCTCATAGACTTTTAGGGCTGAAAATGATCTGGGGTGAAATTCCTTCACAAAACCCTTCTATTTATAGACATAAATCCCTCAAATAACTTCTAGGCATGTCTAGGAACTGTCTTGACACGTTTTTATTAACTAATTGGCAGTTAAAACTTCTAGAATCTTAATTTCGCACATGATTTTTAACTGTCGCACTTAAGCGCCTAATATTGGCGCTTAAGTGCCAGTGCACACTTTTGCACCAATCAACTTAACGTCCAAATTCTCATTCTAACATGTATATGTTACTAAATAAAGTCTTAAAATCAATCCTAATTCATAATAGCTCAAAAATACTACCCTAATTTTTCTT
>NW_018165585.1:228011-230899 GCF_001263595.1 Phalaenopsis equestris | reverse complement strand
ACATTTTTGGATAATTTCATAAGTTTTTTCTAATGTTACACATCTTTGAATAATTAGATCATTTTATTGTTTATATAAAAATGGGTCATCTCAAAAATAAGTCTTAGCTTTCGAAATGAATTTCTTCTTTTGTTGGTATGTCATTCCATAGATTATAGTATCACTAACAAGAAAGTTCACAATGTCGGCATACCATAGAACACACCACTCATTAATATTGAACAATTTTTCATATGGAAAATGTTCATTAATCACTTTTTCAAAATAGAGTGATTTTTCTAATTCAAGCCTGAACAAATGATCAGCAATTTGATTTTCAGTCCATTTTCAATCTACTATTTCAATCAATCTACTATTTCAAAATCTCTACTATTTCAAAATCAAATTCTCGTAAAAGAAGAATCCATCTTATAAGTCTAGGTTTAACATCCTTCTTTTTCATTAAGTATTTAATAGCATAATGATCTGTATACACTTCACAACGAGTTTCAATTAAATATGATCTAAATTTATCAAAGACATATACAATTGCTAATAACTCTTTTTCAGTTATTATATAATTAATTTGAGTTTCATCAAGAGTTTTACTAGCATAGTAAATAACTTTGGAAAGTTTATCATAACTTTGTCCTAAAACAGCTCCAATAGCATAATCACTAGCATCACACATCAGTTCAAAAGGTTTTCCCCAATATGGTGAAACTATAATTGGTGTAATGATTAATTTTTCTTTTAATAACTCAAAAGCTTTTAGGCACTCTTCATCAAAATTGAAAATTGTATCTTTCTCCAATAAATGGCATAAAGGCTTAGCAATTTTCCTTAATATATCACTTGTAGAATCCAACATGTCCTAAAAAACTCCTAATTTCCCTTACATTCATTGGATAAGGTAAATTAGCGATCACTTGAATTTTAGCAGGATCTACTTCCATACCTTCTTCTGATTTTTATGTCCTAATATAAATCCTCCTGTTAACATAAATTGACATTTTCCCAATTAAGAACTAAATTTGTGTCTTCACAGTGCTTAAGAAAATTAGATAAATGTTATAAACATAAGTCAAATGAAGTTCCAAACACTGAAAAATCATCCATAAATACTTCAATCCCTTTTTCAATTAAATTACAAAAAATTGTCATCATACTTTTTTGAAATATAGCAGGGGCACTACATAAACCAAAATGCATTCTTCTAAAAGCAAAAGTATCATACAGATTGGTAAAAGTTGTTTTCTCTTGATCCTCAGGAGTTATTTGTATTTGGTGATAACCAGTATATCCATCCAGAAAATAAAAGTATTTATGCCCAGCTAGTCTATCAAGCATTTGATCTAGAAAGGGTAATGAAAAATGATCTTTCCTACTGGCAAGATTTAATTTTATATAATCAATGAATATTCGCCACTCTGCAACTTGTCCAGTAATTATTAACTCATTATGTTCATTCACAGTCATAGTTACTCTTCCTTTATTAGGAACGCAGTGAATTGAACTAACTCATGCATTGTTTGAAATAGGGTAGATAATTCCAGCATCTAACCACTTTAAAATTTCTTTCTGAGCAACTTATTTCATAACAGGATTCAATCTCCTTTAAGGATCAACCCTGGGTTTGTAGTTCTCTTCCATATAAATTCTATGCATACAAATTGAAGGACTGATTCTTTTAATATCAACTATTGTCTATCCAAAGACTTTCTTAAATTTTTTCAAAATTTTCATCAATTTTTCTTCTTCTTCGAGCGTTAACTTCGAGGAAATTTTAACTGGTAAAGTAGAAGAATCTCCTAAAAAGGAATATTTTAAATCATCAGGAAGTAACTTCAACTCAAGTTTTGGAGGTTTTTCTATTGATGGACAGAATGATTTATCTTTTTCTATCGTGTCTAAAACTTCAAAACTTTCTCGAACATTGTTTGAATCTTCCTTAAAAAGATCTTCAAATTGATTTAATTCCTCTTCTTGCTCGTGTTCCAAATCTTTTTCTTTAGATTTTTCTTCATAAGTAGTTTTGAAATGACATTCACTCAAATTTCTTATAACATCCCATTCTATAGCATGTTATAACATCCATTCTATAGCATGCATCATCTTTACCTTTTGCAAGATATTTCATTGATCTTGAAATGTTGAAAGTAACAGTTTGATCATTGACGTGCATTGTTATTTCCCTTTTCTGCACATTTATCATTGTTCTTCCTGTGGCTAGGAAAAGTCTCCCCAAAATGATAGGTATCTCTTTATCTCCCTCCATATCCAGTACAATAAAATCAACATAAAAGATAAATTAATCTACTTTCACTAGGACATCTTCTATAACTTCTTTAGGGTATGTTATCAAACGATCTGCTAACTACAGAGTTAAAGTAGTAGGGGTTATTTCTCCTAATCTCAATATTTTAAATCTTGATAATGGCATAAGGTTAATGCTTGCACCTAAATCACATAAAGGTTTCCCATAAAATTTGTCTCCCATTGTACATGGAATTGTAAAGCTACCAAGTTCTTTAAGCTTTTTAGGAAGCTTCTTCTAAATTATAGCACTGTACTCCTCACTAAGTGCAACAATCTCATTATCTTCAAACTTCCTTTTTATGTTGAGAATATCCTTCATAAACTTTACAAAGCTTGGCATTTATTTTAAGGCTTCAGCGGCATATTAATTGTAAGCTTCTTAAAGATTTTCATAAATTTTGAAAATTGCTTATCTAACTTCTGCTGACAAAGTCTCTGAGGAAATGGAGGTGGTGGTTTTTCTAAGTTAACTTTAAGTGGAGAAATAGGTCTTTCAGAATCTTTTAGAGCGTCCTCTTTTGATTCTTCAATTTCTTCTCTCTCTACTTCAATTTCTTTTTGAACCCGACCTTCCAACTCTCTTCCGCTTC
>NW_018165585.1:226497-227732 GCF_001263595.1 Phalaenopsis equestris | reverse complement strand
CTTCAATTATGAAAATTGGTTGAGAAAAATTCATTTCAAATTGGTCTAACTTCCTTGAAATTGCAGCAACTTGATTTGCTAACATAGTAAATGCATCATATTAATGAATATTGGCTCTTTCTTTGGATTCACCCTCTTAGAAGGCCATTAAAAATTATTGGTAGCCATTTCTTCAATTAAAGCATAAGCGTCATGAAATGATTTTGACAACAATGAACCACCAGCAGCAGCATCGATAATAAATCTAAGAGATCCAATTAATCCATTATAAAAAGTTTAAATTATTAACCAATCTGGTATAGCATGATGTGGACACTTTCTTAAGAGTTATCTAAATTTTTCCCATGCTTCGTAAATAGATTCCCCTTCAAATTGATTAAAAGATGTAATATCATTTCTAAGCTTTGCAATTTTCGATGGTGGAAAATATTTAACAGGAAATTTTTGTGCTAAATTACCCCAAGTTCTGATAGATCCAGGTGCTAATGAATTCAACCACATCTTAGCTTTATCCCTTAGTGAGAAATGAAATAACCTAAGTCTTATGACATCAACTGATACACCATCATATTTAAATGTAGCACACAATTCTAAAAAATTGGCAAGATATGAATTTGGATCTTTAGTTGGTGATCCCCCAAACTTATTATTTGATACCATTGGATAATAGCAGGTTTAAGCTCAAATGACTTAGCCACTATAGTAGGTTTTTAGATACTAAAATGAATTTCATCTACAGTAGGGTTGGAATAATCTCTTCAAAGTCTAAACTCTTGATGAATTTCACATTTTGATTGTTTTGGTTTGTTATTTCTATAATTTTTTTAGATTTTTCAAGATTTTGATTTTTTTTATTTTTCTGATTTTCTTAATAGTTCTTTATAATTCAGAATCGTAGGGCACTAGTTCTTCAGAACCTGAACTATGCATACACCAGCTAAAAATAAAAATAAAATAAAATAAACAAAATAAAATACAATAATTGTTAAATTTTAAATAAGACTTTCTAAAAATAGAATTTTACAAAAATAGAATTTTAAATAGAATTTTACTTTTAAATCAATTAATTTCCCCAGCAACGGCGCCAAAAATTTGATCCCGAAACTATTTATGTGCACAGTATAACAATGTCTTTAATTATAATTTTCACTTATGTTTCCTTACTTTACAACAGTATCAAAAACTTGATCCTGAAGAAAATAAGAATTTAACTTTTTAATATATATATATATATA
>NW_018165585.1:200352-226071 GCF_001263595.1 Phalaenopsis equestris | reverse complement strand
CAGACTTGTTGTTGGTTTGACAATGATTTCTATTTTTAAACTAATAGGCAGGGAAGATACCAGCTCTCATTCTAAAGTTTTCTCGATTCCCTCCACCTGGGGGCTAAAAATCGTATCAGAACCAAAAATAATAAAACAAGTTGGGGGCTTTAACCTGTCACTTTAAAGTCCTCTAACTCTACACCCTTTAATGATTATTTCTCTATTTATTTGCACTAAATCATATGAATTACATTCTCATTCATATAACCTCATGTGATTCTTTCCAATTGTTGACTGCTTTAATTATTTATCATTTTAAGGAGAAAGATAAAGAAAACTACTCAGAATCCATGGAGAAAATAAAATCACACTTTAGTTTAAAAGTAGAAATCATTGTCAAACGAATAAGAAGTCTCGATTAAAACCAAAAGTAGTTCAAAACAAAAATAAAAACTTATCTTAAATCCTCCACCAAAGTCTTAAAGTTCTTTTGAATCTCTTCTCTTTTACAACACTCTCAAAATAAACTAAAAACAAAAAAGATAAAGTAAATTTTTGTGGTGCCTGAAAATCTCTCCAAACTCCTTATAACCCCTCTTCTTCTAACTCTTTTCAGAACATTCAAGCTCCCCTTTCAAATGTCTCAACTTCCTTCTTTTATAAATCTCCAAAAGGTGACTTGGAAACTCTTGAAAATGTGTCCACATTCGATGAATCCTCCAAAGGATGCCTCGTTTAACAAGTCTTTTAAACATATTTTCGTTGTTAGTGGTCATAACCACCCTCTTAAGCCAATAGGTGCCTCAAATACCTCTTCAAAATTTGGACAAATGAAGAAAACCGTCAAATAACTGCCTCTGGCGTTTAAGCGCGGCCTTCTTTGTTTTACCGACGCTTAAGCGCCAGATCTGGTGCTTAGTCGCCAAAACACTTAGCACAATTTTCACATTTTTGCTCCAAATTTGATCATTTTTCACTCTTTTAAGCATTTTTCACCTTTTACTTATATCTGCAAGAAAAATACACAAATACCTTCCATTAAAGCACAATATCTCAAAAATAGCTATAAATATGTGTCTAAAAGCTCTATATATTTTTGTTGTATCATTAGCCTTTAGGTGAGGGGACGAGGGGACTCTAGAGTGAGAGCAAGTATCTCTCATGCCTAACCAATCTTTAAGATTCTTAAACTATGAATTAGGCAATGTTCTTTATATTACTTGACCGAGGGTAAAGAATATAATTGCTCATATTTGTCACAATCTCTCTCACTACTTGTTTTACTTTTACACATGTCAATAATTTCATTGCATGAGGAAGGGTACTTTTGATATATTAAACCCCACTTTTTTATTTTCACTAAGTATTTTAGTTTAGGAGTAGAAGTAGTATTGTGTGATAATTGTAGGTTAAAATCAAAGCTAAACCTTTATCGACCTTCCAAGCTAAGGTGTGTTATTCTAGACTAGAACTTCTCTTGAAAGCCACTGTGAATAACCTCAATCTCCATAGGATCGATATTCGGGGCTTAATCAAAAAGCCCTATAATACTTGATAACGATACTTATAATTGCGTAGAATCCCTACTATTTGAAGTTATAATTGAAATCCTATTTTTCTTGGAATCAAGTTTTTGACGTCGTTGTCGGGGATTAAAATCTTCAAGTAGTGGTGTCAACTTCATAAATCCCTACATATAAAAAATATCGGGATCACAAGTCAAATAGTAATTTTCCATTGAATAAAAGTGATTAATCAAACATTTTCATGATACTCATAAATTTGAATTAGGAGTTCATCAAGTATGAGTATGTTCTGGTGGAAACATAATCGTTCAAAACATTTAGATATTTATATAAAATAACATAACAGTCGAACACCTTAAGAGTCAAATAATTTAAATTAATATCTAATAGCATAGAATTTTTTTCTTTCAATTTGTATACAAACAACTTTTTAAGTTTATAGAAAATTTCATTGAAGAGTACATCTTTTTTTAATTATTATTTTCAATGAATTTGTTTGTATATTAAGTGGTGGTATAATTTCTTTAAATTACAGGCTATTAATCTAAATATGTGCTTTGATTTGATGGCCATGACATCTCTTTTAACTCATGAACCAAAGGCCATGGCATCGCTTTTAACTCATGAGCCAAATGCCATTTCATGCTATATTTGACACAAATATTAAAAAATAATTAAAAATAATTTAACTTTTTGAACTTAACTGACTTGACTCAAATAAGTTATAATCAAAACTTTGAGCCAGAGTACTCTAACTCTAAATTCATTTTGAGCTTAAGGTGACTCTCTCAAAATTATTGTGCATATATAAGCACATTTACATACATAACAACCAATTCCTATTCATTTACATATCTAACTCCTAAACTTTATTTTTTACATTTATTACACCCATATCTTTCGTATCACAAGAAAAAATATCAACAATTTTAACTTTCAAAAACTGAAATACGCCTTTCAAATTTAGGTAATGTAGTATGTATGTAACAATTGAAATATAGCTGTTAAATATGCAAATACATAAGAATTGTGTGATATGTATGTAAATCTTCCATATATATAACTTATTGGCCCATTAAATTAGTATCTTATACTATAAAACAGATTTAAAGTTAAAAATTCATCATTTAATTTGATATTCACAGTAGTGATGGGCTAACAACATTCATTTAAAGCCATATTTTATAAAGAAGATATAATCATACATTCATTTAAATAAATACAAATAATTTTCTCAAAATAAAAATATACTTAATCAAACATGCCATTCCATCCTCTTACTTCCCCTTCCTTCATACATCAACACAAACCCTCAAATTTCATTTCCATAATGAAAATTAACCATATACTTTATTGTAAATCAAATCAATAATGGCCAAAACCAAACAAATGACCCAAATCCCAAACATAAAAACACTCTGACAAAAACCAAACGCAGAAATGCAGCATCTGTAAGCCTCAGACGCCCCGTCGGGGACTGAAACCCGGCGGTGGCGCTTGCGGCATCGGCGGCGGCGGTGGTGGCGCCATTACGGCCGCCGCCTCCCCTGTCTGATAATAAGGCAACACACTATAAACCGTCTGAAGAACCGAAAGCACGAGCAGGAAAATGGCAGCCGCAAGCGAAAGAAACGCCCATGGGCTCCTGAAATAAGTATGGATCAAATTAGCCCGCCACATGTTCCACCTCTTCTGGCAATAAGCATTAACCCTCTTCTGCACGGCTTCGAGGCTACTGTCAGGATCGAGCGTGACGTCCTTTGAGATCGAATTGAACAGGTTCGCCACGGCCTTATCGCTTCCTAACGCGTTCTGTATGATTCCTTTGGAATGAAGCAGGCTAACATCCTTGGCCGAGTCAATTATGTTGTCCATGAAGAAGACGTAGGAGGTGATTTCGCTGCCGGCGCCGACGTGGAGGCGTTCGAAGGCCATGAGATTGAGATAGGCGTATTGAGTGGCGTCATCGACGACGATAGCGGGGAGGCTGAGGACGCCGTGGTGGAAGCGGATGTCGAGGAGGCTGGTGGTGCGGCTCTTTCGGAAGCGGATGCCGGCTTCGTACAGCTCGATGGCGGAGCGGATGATGCCGGGGGAGGAGGAGTCGGAGGAGCGGAATCGTGGCGGGAGGTCGGAAGGGGTGGAAGGGCTTTGGAGGAGGCTGCGGCGGTGGAGGTCGAGAGGATGGAGGCCGAGACCGATGCCGGGGGTTGGAGCTGGGGATTCTGGAGAGCAGAGCTTCAGAACCAGTCGGTTTATTTGATCTGGGTTCTGGAAGATAAATGCACATTGGATTTGGAAAAAGAAAAAAATTAAAGGAATTTATTAGATACATACATAGCTTATAAGTAGTTTATTATTTACATGTCTAACATAGAAATTTTTTTATTTATCTGCGTAACATTTAAATATTTAAGATCACATTAAAAAAACACCACTTTTACTTGATTTTAAAAAGATCGAACACACCCTTTCCTGCATATGACTGTAATAACAAAATATTATAAATATAAACTTAACTTTAAAGTGATATATATATATATATATATACACACACACCACTGAAATCCTTAATGCGGCATTTCAAGTACATATATCTAATTCCCTTCATCCACCCAACCTGCTTCCACCTGGTCACTTTCCAGTTGGTCACTGACCAAAGCTCAGATTAGGTACCAACACTAAGACTAAATAACATGGACTACTCTCTTTAAAGAAAGAGTAATTTTGTATTAAAAATTTTTCATCTTTTCTTATTTTTATAAATAGAAGAACCTATAACATGTAAATTGATTTTCTTTTAGGAAAAAATATTACGTCCGGACATCCGCACATTTAGATTGCCAACAGCTGGGTCCCACGTCGCCCGCGCTGACGTGTATGGCGACGTGTCACTCAGTGTTTGGTCATCCGGACTCGCGGTATCCGGACATAAAATTTTCTCCTCTCATAGGCTCTCCACCACAAATGCAGAGAGGTCTCCCCCTTCCCCTCTTGTAAACTCAAAGTTCATGGAATAAAAGGGCCAACGAGCTGGGAACACTCATCTTCCCCATCCACGAGACAAACCTCTCTCTCTCTCGTTTTCCCTATGTTTTGATGCTCTGTCTCAGACATGATCTACATGACAAATCTAGCTTCAACATTTAAGTTTAATGCTTTACTATCACTAGAAAATTCTTAAAATTAGTATCAATACTATTACTAAATTAAAAATACAGTTAGTATTAAATTATTATAAGATATTTAAATTTTCGGATCATAACTTTATATTATATGAAAACTTTCATTAAGTCAAAATTCCATAGATTTTCCATGATCCAGAAACAAATACACAAACTTGCGCTTCGAGATCGTGCATACCGCGGGTTTGCCGGCCTCCACCGAAACCAACTTCTCGAGCGCCAGCAACGGCAGCTGGTTCTCCACAATAAGCATATCCCTCTTAATATAAGGCAGAGTATGCAGCATCCCATGGTTGCTAAATATGGGATCATCAGCAGCGTAATCCCCAAACTGGCCGACATTAAGCCGCAGAATCTCCAGCATAAAACACCCATCCACCACCATCAAGCGCAGAAATTCTTCATCTCCGCCACCCCCCTTCCACCTTTCCTCAAGCCCCTGATACGAGCTCTGCAGTCTCCCGACGATCTCCTCGATCCCCGCCACGAAGTCCTCCAATGGCTTCTTGGCTCGGCGCAGAAGGTGGAGGAGGGCGCGGTGCTTATGCTCCTCCATGCTAGCCAGTTCGGGGTCGGCGTGGTGGTAAGGGCCGAAGGAGACGATCTGAGGACGGTAGGCTTTGGGGTTTAGGTCTTTGATGCAGGAGGGGACGAGGTAGATGGAGTGTTTTCGCCATAGGTCGAGATCTTTGGATGGGTTGTTGGCTTCTTTTTGGATGGCGGTTATCCAGCTCCGGTCGACGGAGGTGCCGGTCGCCATTTTGGAGTCATGAGATGAGCAAATTGTTGAAATAGTGTATTGGGCTCTATGTATTTTACCAAGAATTTATATGGGATTTGGAACAGAAGCTTTAATTGAGTGTGGAGTGTGGAGTGTGGAGTGTGGAGCGAGGAGAGGTATTTCGCTATTGCTGGGGAATCGGTAGGGTTTTTTCAGGATAAATCACGAGGACGAAGCTTTGAGCTGAAGTATTGCAAATATTCTGAGGTGTCAGTTCTTTCCTGTCTTTTTTTTATTCTTTTTTTTTTTTGGGTTTGTGAGAGTAGCTTTAAGTGATAATTAAAATAAAAATTAATTATTGAAATATATTTTAAAATTGACTCTTAATTAAAGAGAAGTTTCATACCAATTTCTTCATAAATCTTGGACAATTCATCCAAAATGTTTATGATGACATTTTATAGAGAAATTTTCATGGTTTATGCAAACGCCACTAATTTCAGAGGAAAAGATGAAAAATCTACGATCAAAATACTTGAATTTGGTGCTTTATTTTTTACTTTATTGATGTTATTTTTAATTGAGGTCAAGATGGTCTAGCAAAAGCTATCAGTGTTACACTTATGAATCCATCATGAAAATCCTTGATTGTATTCTAAGACTAGTTAATTTAGGTAAGACAATCCCAATGTGTCATTTAACCAAACCAATTAATGATTATTGATTGCATCCAACAAGACAAAGTTGTTGAACTCAATCTTATCGGACAAGTTGCTCAATACTTGAATTAGAAAAATTGTAGGAACTAATTTCACTTAAATTTTGGATGAAGAGATAACCCGCATTAAATTTTGAATTTTAATGAATTAATCACAGTTAAGCTTGGTTGCATATTTGACATTAGATTAAAGCATATAACCATATGTCCAAACTACATGACTATTCAAATCGCAATATACCTAAACAATTATGATGGGCAGATATGGACACAGGGCACATACACTATGACACAAATATATAACCCTTCTATTAATCCCCCTAATGACCCATTGGCTACCCCAGAAGTTCTCTTTAACCTATGACAACCCCATTGAGTATGAAGCTAGTCCTAGGCCAATGAAGGAATCTATCTCTAACCACATTACCCTAAAAACCCTAAAAATCCCATTACATCAAAATCCAAACCAATGGGAGGGGTGGGTCACCAAAGTCAAACTTTGACCTCACCTGATTTTTCCTAACACCAACTAACCTTAAAATTTACATAATCCTTGAGCACATCAACTTAAACCTAAAATTAAAATCACTAAAAAGCACCAAAACCTAATTGGACCCAAGTTTAACTTGAATCAAATAATAAAATCAATTAATAAACAAATACTGCTATCAAAATAAAATCAAAATCAATTTAAAGTGTTAAAACGAAGGTCACTTAAAAATCAAAATTAAATTATGAAGGCCCACCAGGCCTAATTGTTTTGGGCTAACCCAATTGAAAAGGCCAAACTTAGGGTTAAGCTCATGAATCATCCCTTAAGAACCAACCCCATGGATCACCCACATGACCCTTGACACATGGCTCAACCCTTAGGGTGAACCTATGAGTCAAATGACCTACCATCACATTGCATAACTAAATATTAAATTAAATTATTTAAGTCTTGATGCAAACACAAAAAGACAAGAAGACACATTTAGCCAAGCCACTCAACACATGGCACTTAAGTCATCACTCCTTAGACCAGCCCATGGGGAGTCAAAACAGACCAATTCTGGTCTTAGCCACTGACCATACCCACAATTACACAGATATTTATGTTCCTTAATAAGACAAAAATTTGACCCAGATTATATTTAACGACTAGTGAGAATAAATGTAATATGATAAAAATTTAAAGAAATAGTTTTCTCACTAGGGGTTCTACGCAAGTATATGTATCATTTCAAGTAATATTGAGTTTTCTTTAAAACCCCAGTATAGATCCCACGAGGAAGCCAAAAATAAGAAAACAATGAAATGAAATATAGGAATTTTGACTTTAAGAAAAGTTTACTCAAGATTGCAGCAACTATCTAAAGATAAAAATTAAGTTTACTAAATTCTACAACATGCAAGTAAAAATAAATGTAATGATTAAACAATATATATAAAGAGACTTTCGAGACTTTCTCAGACTTTCTCATTGCCAATAATTCATAATCAGTGTAGGATTTCAAAATTGTTTAGAAACTTAAATGTGGTATTGTGACAAATAGGAGCTAACATATTCTTTACTTTTTTTGAAATGTGTAAAGAGCATTGATTAATCTAAAGTTGGTGTCAAAAAATATAGTAGTGTTGGGTTCTAGTCTCTCACTTCTAGATTACCCGCTATGCCCTCTCTATAGGACCTACCAGTGGCCCTTAATTCCATTCTCTAGACTAAATTGATAAGAGAATCTAGTCTGTCACTCTAAAAATAATAATTATAAGCTCATCAAATCTTACCTCCCTATCTATTTGCACCCCCTTAGGACGATCGCGACTGCTCTTTCCAAGGTAGAATGTGATTTTTACAAGTAAAGAAATCTTAGCCCTTTCGGGTCTATAAGTTCCTAAAAAGGTTTTAACAATACAAGTGACCAATTTGTAAAGTAAATAAAAGACCATGAAAAATATCATCACAATTTTTTGGAATAAAAGAAGTTCTAGACAAAATCAAAATCACATACTTAATTACTTCATATTGCATGAAGAAAGAAAGAAAACAACTCACGAAACATGGGGATAACAAAATAGAACAAATTTATAAAACTTCAATCCAAAGTACAAAACTTAAAGATAAAGATACAAATACTTATCTAGAATGTTCCTCCAAACACTTCTTTCAAGTTCTCTAGCTTCTCCAACTCCAACAGCTCTTACAAGACTCACAAACTCCAGAAATAATAAAGACTCACAAAGAAAACTTCTCCCACACTTAACACACTCACACACTATGAAACTCTATAGACCCGACCCCCTAGCATCTTGGAATTAATCCATATTTATAGAGCTTCGAAAATGGCCAAAGGTTGCTTTAGACATCTCTTCAAAATTCAGCCTCATTCAATGAATCTTCTAGAAAATAACCGTGGCACCTAGGCCCCCAATTGTCATGCCTCGGTGCCAACCAATTTCTGCATCTGGCTCCTAGGCGCTAGTTTGACTGCTTTGATATTTTTTTTCAATTTAACTCATTTTGCTTCTTTTTTGTGTGTTTTTGCTCATTTTTACTCTTAAACTCTTTTTCTTGCACCTACAACTAAAAACATAAAAATATGTTTCATTAAAGCATAATATCATGAGAAATTGAGCATAAAATGTGCATAAGAAATAGGTAATTTTATGATAGATCAATTCCCCAAAACTTAAATGTTACTTGTCCTCAAGTAATCGTTCTTACTATATAAAAAGTATAACTTATGGAAGTGAGTTTACTTGAATATTTCTATAGTTTTTGTTTTATAAATTCAATAGTGAAACTTTAGAAAGATTTTTAATAACATAAGTTAAAACTAGAATGTAAGAATATTTTGTAATCAAGTTTAAGGATCTGATTTCCTAATTATTTCAAGAATAATTGTAATTTGTCATATTAAAGATACTTAAAAAAATTACATGAAGAAGAATATCATAAGAACTTAACTAGTTCGGATGTAATACTTCATAAATAAGCTTAGAAATGTAATTAACTCTATTTCCTTAAGATGATTTAAGTGAATCCAATTTTTGATTTGGCATCTCCTTAAGCTTCTCCTCACATATATTTTCCTTTTTGCTTTTCTTTTCTTTTTACTCTTCTTTTCTTTTTCTTTCAGAATTATTTTCAATTCTTTTTATATTTTCATGTCATGTGAGGATTACTATATCTAGATAGTCTTTAATGATTTTGAACTTCACTATCCTCTTCTTAAAGTTAAAACCATTTCACATTTCCTTACTTGATAAATATATATTAGACTTAAGAAAGATTTTTCATAAAGTCTCAATTCTTTCTTTTCAAATAAAAATCCAAGATCTTTAACATTTCCAAAAATATAATTTCCTGTATTTTAAATAGTAAAAGCAAAATTTTGATACTCTTATATGAAATATCTTAAATCCAGAATTAATCTTATTATTAAAAACTTTTACTTAAGTTTACTATATTATTTATAAACTCAAAAATATAGCTATCTCAAGCTAACTCAACATTCCACAGGTTATATTAAAATAATTTTTGAAAATATATTTTACTTAGGACAAATATAGTTTAGTTTTAAAAATTTTCTTCCTTCCCCCAAACTTAAATTTTAAATTAGTTTAAGACAACTAAGTTTATAATAAGCATGAAGAAAGAGAATTTTAAAATTTTTAAGTAGGAGAACAGTACAGGTGATGCTGGGTGTTTTGTTCAGTGTAGCTTTTGTAAATATTTTTCAATATTGCAAAACACACACGACAACACTTATAATAAATATGTAATTCAATCCCAATAAAAATAACTTTAGTAAAAATAATTTTATCTTTTAAAGTCTTTAAACTGCCAACTTGTAATAATAACGAAGTATACGTATCACTCAAGTAAAAAATGGTTATAATGGAGTCCTAAATATCAATCTCATAAGTAAGTTTGAAATTATGATAATCTAAAATTATGATAATCTATATTATGATAATCTATATTGTAAAACACAAAATTTAAACTACAAAACTTAAGTATGAAATTTAGATCTAAAGTAATTGAGTGTATGCTAAATAAAATGCATTTAAAAGAACCAATTTAACTAAACTGATTGCTAAACTTCCAAAATAAACTTATAAAACTAAACAAAGTTTCTGTGATGAAGAGTTCAAATTTAAGAAAACATCATTCCCCTTTACCATGAGTATTTAGATTGTGAAGAATTTTTTTTTAAAAAAATATAAAATTTTATTATGCAAAATAGGAGCAATCATATTATTTACCCTATTTTAAATGCATAAAGAACATTGACTAATCCAGAGTTTGGTCCCTAATTCTATGGTTAGGTTGAGAGGATACTAGCTCTCACTTCAGAGCTCTCACTTTTCCCTCGCTTGGGGGCTAACAATCTTGCATTATTTTCCAATCAACTGAACCAAATTAAGGGTTTTAATCTATCACATTAAAATTTTCAACTCTGCATCCAAAAAGTATATCACCCTATTTATTTGCACTCAACCTCATGAATTACATTCTCACCCATGGAATTGAATGTGACTCTGACCATGTTGTAGAAATCATAGCCCTTTCAGATCATATGTTTTTCAACACATTTTAACTTTTCAATTAGCCAGATCGAAAAATAAATGAAGATCGGAGTACAAATCATCACAAATTATTTACATTTAAAATCGTATAAAACAAATAAATTCTTCACAAAATCATATTTTAGAGTAAGAAGAATGATAAAGAAGACTACTCAGAATTCATGAGAAGGAAACAACAAAACACAAATTTCATATATAAAAACAAGTTTACAAAACAAAGAAATAAAAAATACAACTTATCTCACACTCCTTCCCAAGCAAATCTCTAGAAGTTCACTTTGAGCACTTTCCCTCTTTAAAACCATTTTATTTCTTTTGATTATTTTATTTCCTAACTTCATATTTTGTTTTTTCTCCAACTATTTCATAAAGTAACTTAATTCCTTCTCGCTCTCTATATATTTAAACATCGAACAGTGAAATTGTAAATGTATAAATAAAGAGCTATTTCTCATGATTCACACATGATTATTACAAATAGAAACTCTTTCCTAAATGTAACTTAATCAAATAAATAAGTTAATTAAACTATGAATTGAAGATCACAAATTCCTAGCTTAGATAAACTAAAGAGTTATGATTATTTATACTTCTTGTAGTAAGGTTATGATCCTTATGCAAAGGATAATACAAACTTAATAAGAATATCTAATTTTTTTTTATAATTGAGTTACATCATAGAGAAATCACTAATCTATTTATACAAAGGAGACAATTTTTTATAGAAAAGTTGAGTTCAATGGTAATACTAGAGGAATTTATTATATTAGATGGGTTCACAATTAAGTCAAATAAATAAAAAAACTAAATAAAAATTATATTATAAGAAGCCTGAGTTGAGAAATTATAAGACTAATCCTTAAATGTGAGCACAAATGATCCCAGGGCAAAATCGTTTTGGTGTAGCCAAATTCCCCCAACGATGATTCCGTTCAAGGGAGCTAAGAGTTCCAAAGGTAGATGGTCAGGCGATACTTAACCAAAGCCACCTCTCTTATTTTATTTAAAGAATTTTTTTAAATGAAAAGCCAATAATGAATTCAGAGCTTAAATAAATTTCAAGGAATAGTTTTTTACATTGATTTGCTCATGATAAGAAGATCAATAACAAAAATTATAAACTTATCCTACAAACTAGAGTAAGCTATAAGTCTCATTAAAAGATGGTCAAAAATTTTTTTTCATTATCTTATGTTTTTGTAATTGTTTTGAAAAGATATAAGAGAATCCAGGAATTGAATGTATAGCTCTAAGACAGCCTGCAAAGTTGCCTTACTAATGTGCCAAGTTCCTATAACAAGTTTACCAGTTTATAAACTACTAAGAACTAGCAATTGAGTTCAAAAGATCGAGTTTAGAGGACCAAGTTAAAAAGGTCGAGCTTAGAATGTCAAGTTATAAAGAATAATTGCACATACAAGATGTTACAAAGATAAAATTTAATATTAAACCCACACCACAAGAAAATAAAAAAAGGATAAATTAATGAGCTTTTGAGACCTATATAGCTAACTTTTAATGTATAAAAAGCCTATATAAGTAAGGAAATTTTAATATATGAATGGAGACCAATTCTAAATTCTTGTTCAATACCCTTATTTATGTTATATGAAATAGAGATTTTTTTTAATCTCTTCTAGTTCTTTCCCTCTTTTGGCTTATGACTTTCCTAGAGGTGTGAGTCCATGAATAATTGAGGTTTTGGCACACACAATTCAATTAAGTGAACTCTTAATGCACCATACTTAGTGATGTTAAAAATATCTTTATTTGAGGGAGACTAATGATTGATTTATAGTTATCACATCAAGAAAACTTGTTAAGGCACGTGAGAGTAGATTTAATCTCACATTAAGTTGTTGAAAAATATTCTAATATAAAAATTCCAAATGATTAGTTCTGACCTATAAGCATAAGATTTTGAATTGAAAATGATTTCACAACTAATATATTCAACTAAACTCTAATATTATTTTGGTTTACTGCCTAATTAATATTATCTGACCATTTCTAAATCATATGTTTCAAAATTAATTCCATTCATAAGAAATGATTTAAATGAGTTAAATAGTTACCATGGTAACTGTAGAGAGTTCAAATTAAAAATTTTGGCTTCTTAATTTAAATATTAGTGAGAAGACACTTAATCAAAGGAGCAATGGTTGATAGTCATGTTATCATGTTAAAGTTGAGTTCTATTATCCTAATCTTATTATCTTGATCTAAATGGGGACAAAATTCATTTAAATAGATACAATTTCAATCATTTAAACAATCCCGTCAATTCATTTTTATATTGACAGAACTCAATTGTGACCCATTATTGTTTTTTTATGAGCAAAATATACCTTATTAGTTCATTTGATGTAATTAAAGACAATGACTTTATTTCTAGATCTAATATTCCACAACACAAGAGATTGAAGGAAGGCTTGCCATGATTGGTGGTGATAATTACCAAATTCACTTTAAATTTGAAAAATTTTAATTCAATAAAACAAATATTTTTGTAATGTTTAATTAATATGTTTATTTCTTATTATTTTTCACCATTATATTTTATCATTTTATTGTATTAATATTGGTGAGTAAAGCTCATGGAGTTACAATCAAAAGTAATGTTGGGTGCTTGGAAATTCTCAATGATAGAAAAATCTTAAGCCTTAGCTCAGCATAATTTTTCAGCACACACACATATAGAAATATAAGAGTCAATTATATTCTTTACATTGATAAACTCTAGAAAGGAAAAAAATCATTGGGGTTGACTTAATCAAAGTAATTTACTACAAATTTAAAGTATATATGTTCGCCCTTTTCATTATTTTGAGAAGCTAAAATTACGAAAAATTGATAATCACAATTAAAAGGTTGGTGTTTGGCTACAACAATCATATATTGGTTATAACAATTGTAGTTGATGGCCAAAACAGTCATAGTTGGCAACAAAAGTCATAGTTAGTGGTTACAACAACCATAGTTGGCTATGAAAGCTATAGTTAATGGCTAGAACAACTATAGTTTGTGGTTACAACAATTATAGCTGGCTATAAAATTCATTATTGACTACAAAGTCATATTTGGTGGCTACAACTATCATAGTTGGTAGCAACAATCGCTGGTAGTGAATCATAATGATAACAATCATAATTGGCTTACAAAAATTGTAGTTGCTGCCTACAAAAATCATAATTGGCTGCAATAATTATTGGTGGTCGACAATGACTGGTAGTAAACAACTGTTGGTGGTCATTCACTTGCACTTCTCTTCACGAGTTATGCTTTATTTGTCAGCTCTATCTTCTCTTTTTCTTCCCCTAGTCTCTACCCCCAATTTTATGTGAAGAATATGGGCCTATTTATAGTTTATGATAGGGACATTTTGATAAATTTAATCAAAATCTCAAAACACTCCATCAAATAGTCCATATTGATTTCCTTGATCACATGTTATTTTTTTAGTATTTAAGTGTCTTAATAATATCTGAATTAAATGATCATAAGCTTGTTGGATTCCTCTTTTTGAGATGCTCGATCTGAGTTTAAGCATGTCAAATTTAACAATTATTTGATTTTCTAATTAATGCACCAAGTCTTTAAATACACCTCAAGAGTTTGATCTAAGCTTAGTTTGACTCAGACTAGGTTCACTTTCAGTATCATTAGGCTTACATTGACGAGATGTTCAATTTAACTATAAATTATTGAAATCAGAGCTTAGATGATCTGAATTTTGAATATAAAAGATCTCATATTCACTATGCACCGAGATTCACACATGATTATATAAATTTATTGGTAACCTATCAAGTACAATAGAATAAGAAGGTAATATAAATGAAGGGTATAAATTATAAGAGAAGTGATCCCTACTTCGAAATAAAAAAATTCTTAGGAATCCACCTACATACCTCATATGTTTTTACATTTCCAACATCTTAAATTTAATACTTACACATACAACATTTAAGTGTCATAATTACTTCAAAACTTAAGAATGAAAATATGTATCTTCGTTTTAAAATACTAGTTTTAGTAGTGTTGCTAATGTAATACGAAAGAATTGAGTGCAAAGTTAATAAAGACTCAAACTTAGGAATTGGATTTGCAAATTTATAAGAACCATGTATTTTGCATTCCAATTCCCCCCAAAAAATGGACATAAAATAGACACAAAAGAGGGACTTATCCCCCTTGCAAGAATGAGGAGCTACCATTACTAAACAGTTCATAAAATATATAGTTCTGAAAATCTAGCCTTTAAGCCCAAGCATAAGCAAGCCCAACAGAACAAGCACAGTGAGCCGTTAATAGCCACTACGATGGAGAAGTGTTGGGAGCCATACGTTGAAATGATAGGCTCATCCGAAATCTCATCCGTTTTCTTCTAAGCGCAGCGACTCTATCACCTCCTCTCCCTCCATGGCGCACTCCCATCACCACAATCTCTCACTCCACTCCCTTTCTTCCCTTTCTCATCTCTGAGGTCACTTCTCTCCCGCTTTTCTCGTCCTTACCTCCCTCTCCCTCCGCCGGCCCTTCATGGCTTCGGCTACTCTCCTGGTAGCCAATGCCTCTCTCCAGGTCTCTCTCTCTCTCCTTCTCCTTCTCTCTTGCGCTTATGGCTCATAAAATCTATGTCCGTTATAATTGAACAGGGGAACAGCAAGGGGTTCTCGGAGTTCTCTGGGTTAAGGGGCTCCGCGGCTCTGCCTTTCTCCAAGAGGGCTTTTTCATCTGAAGATTTCGTCTCTGTCATTGCCTTCAAGACTGCTGCTGTGAGAATCGCTCGCTTCTTATTTACTATCTTTGTTGAATTTTATATGGATATATTTTGATAGAATTTTTAATCACAAAATAACTATTTTGATGAAATATTTTCTCTTTAACTATAAAAATCCCATCTTTTTATTTAATGATTGGGAAGTATGAAACAATAGGTAGTTAGCGGTTTGCATCTGTTATATTAAGCCTATAAATACTATAAATTAGCTTGTTCTCTATATATTTTATATTTTTTTCTCTCATCTTTCTTTTGGGGTTGTTGATAGCCTTGAATTATGGGTTGTTATTCTTTATAATTATTTTTTTTGTTCTCTTCATAGAACAAATTTATATCAAATGGCGCTTTTGCTAAGAACAAGAATGTCTATTGATACAAAAATGTTGTATATGAAAATTGGAAGAATAATAATGTAAATGGGCTAATTCATTTTGTTGGAATTTATATATCAAATGCTTCAATTTTTGGGATTATTGCATAAATAATCTTCGAAAGCATTTTTATTTATAAAATCTAGCATTCATGTGAAATTTTTGAACAACCGAATTGATGTATTTACATGTCACGATCAAATAATTGAGAATTTGATAAAAAAATGAAATATATGACATGAATTTTGATATTTGAGCGTGAAAATGAAAAAAAATGAACGAAAGAGGGTTCTAGATTTACAAATAACAATGTTTTCAGGTGCTAATATGCAATTGCCCCTATTTATATTCACATACATATAATGTTTTATTGCCTAAGCAAATTCATAAAAACGTTGTATTTCTTTTTTAAAAGTAAAATTTTAATGATATTTTTTATGCAATTTAAACATTTGGAATTTGAATGTTATACAAACAAATATTAATGTTTAAATTTTATATTTAAGAACAAGAGAATTATGTTTTATGCATATCTAATTGTGTTTTTATAAACTTATAAAGGCATAAAGTAATTCATTAACTATTTATTAATTAGAAATGTAATTAATTTTTTTGTTATAATTATTGTCACATTAATCCATAGTATTTTGCAATAATTTTGTAAATTTCTAATTGAAAATTTTTATAATCATTTTTTTTATAAAATCTATTAGAAAATGTTTTACAAATTCATGAAAATTTTTATATTTTAAAAATAAGTTCTTTGTATCAAATTATTAAAGTAAATGGCTTGTTTGATTTTTTAGGGGTTTGGTCTTTTGATTAAATACATAGAATTGTGTGGTATGTATTTAATTACCCCTAATTTTTAAACAACACATTCCTTAGTAGTTAAAAGTGAAAAGATAAGCAAACAAGCGTTGAAGAAAAATATATCTCCGAATTTGAGTCAAATATTTTATGATAAATTTTACTTTAAAAATCTTAGAAAAAATATATAAATTACTTTAGGCAGGGGAGAGAGCCGCTGGGGTTCAGAATAAGGGAGTGGTGGAAGCGAAGCTGAAGGTGGCCATCAATGGCTTCGGCCGCATCGGGCGCAACTTCCTTCGATGCTGGCACGGGAGGAAGGATTCCCCACTAGATATAGTGGCCATCAACGATACCGGCGGCGTGAAGCAAGCCTCTCACCTCCTCAAGTACGACTCCACCCTCGGCATCTTCGACGCCGACGTTAAGCCTGCCGGAGATCGTGCAATATCCGTCGATGGAAAGATAATCCAGGTCGTCACGGATCGCAACCCTGCTAATCTGCCATGGAAGAATCTCGGCATCGATCTGGTTATCGAGGGCACCGGCGTGTTTGTCGACCGGGAGGGGGCAGGTAAGCACATCCAGGCTGGTGCGAAGAAGGTTCTGATCACTGCTCCTGGAAAGGGTGATATCCCCACTTATGTTGTCGGAGTCAATGCCGATGCTTACAACCCCGATGAGCCAATCATCAGCAACGCCTCCTGCACGACTAATTGCCTCGCTCCTTTCGTCAAGGTCCTTGATCAGAAGTTCGGTATGGCTTAATTCATGTCTTTACTGTATATTAGAGCGATACATTTTACAATGTGTCGTTATCTCTAGCTAGAACTATCCCATTAGGGGGCATTTATATCTTTAACCGTGCTGAAGCTTACCGTTCTCATATTTTAACACTAGTTTAATCGCTTCCCTTAGTTCTACTGAGCTATTCCTTTTATAGCTTCATCACTTCTATCTTATTTTTTATTTTTTTTATCCCCTTATTGTTAGTTTTTGTTTCTTATCATATTATCAAGAAATAAACAGGACTTTCTGTAGACTAGAGAGTATTTTGACTACGGGAAATTCACATATGTTTTTTTTGTTTCCTTTCTCTTGAGAAGTGATTAAAACTAATTTGACAAAATCTAATAACTCTTGCAGTGGCACAAAATTCTCAGTTATTATGATGATTGCTAAGTAAAAATTATTATGTAGAACTCTGGCATCATCTTTTGAAAGTCAATATTAGAATCATTTCGAAAAAAAAAAAAATGAGTTATTTGTGTTAGATGACAAGTTGATTGCTTGTTCAGTCAAATAATTGAACAAGATATTTTCTCTCAAAAATTGGTTCTCTAGTGTTTTACTTTGATGAATCCACTTATTATAATCAAATATTTTTTGCAGCTGTTGTATATGCTTTTGTATTTACATTTGCATTGATTCTTAATGATGCATCTTCTACTCAAGTTTCAGTTGGATTCTTGAAATACCTTGGTTGCATCCTCCAAATTATAAGACATCAATCCTCTTATATTAGGCATTATAAACGAAATTAGAGGTAATGGCAGTGGGATATTGTACAATGCTGCTATCACTAGAACATTTCCTATTGTCTTATGTTGGATCTTTTTCTCAGTCACTATTTTTTTTTTGTTATTTGATTATTTCTTTTTGAGAAAGCCTATGACTTCTAACTGTCACCTCTAAGATTTAAGATCAAAGTTGTTGAAGGATATTAGACTCGACAGCTAGCAATCACCCATTTTGAGATTGAATTTTGATATGCTATTTTAGGTCGACTAAGGCTTTGTAATGTCTTAGTCCCTTAGGGGTAATTTTTCATTCTTTATTGCCATTGTTGCCTTGTTATCTCGCTGCTATTTGATCCCAAAATGTGATATATCCTACATTGCTCACCTGCACTTTTGAAGCTTCCACTTGACTGAATTTTCAAAATTCTATTGCATCTTTAGAATTCCGAGCAGTATAATTAACTGTTTCTTCATTATTCTAATGTTTGGCATCTTGAATATGATACCATTTTTGCTTCCACATGTTATCGCTTTAGCATCTTTGGTCAACCTTCCAAATATCAGTACTAAAGGCTGAGATGTAACCTTTTTAGCCTGGTTGCCTAAATGAGATCAAGTTTCTTTTAAAGCTAAGAATATGTTGCACATCGTGAAGCTTCCACATTGTCTCATTATGCATCTTGATTTTCACATCATCAACTACCACAATATTTAAGAGTTCAACATCAGTGAGCTGGACCTTCTCTTAATCTTTTATAGAATAGTTAGATATAAATTTTTTATGTGAAGTTGAATGAAAAGACATACTTCAATCCAAAATCTTGGATTTAAGTGCATCAATCATATGGCTTTAAATTGCTTCTTTTCTTTTTTTCCTTTAGATTCACTTCGGCGTTATTTGGTAACATCCCTTGGGGTCTATTGCTAAATGTCTCAATTAATTTTCAATAATTCTTATGCCTGCAACTTGACATTGCAATTGATTTCTCATTTGTAAGACCAATTCTTCCAATGATAATTTATTTTCTTCAAATTGAGATCTAGATGTGAATCCAGATGGGTATGTCGGTTTCAAGTTTGTAAAATTATTTATCTGATTATTCAAATTGCCTAAGAAATTTTGTTGGTTGTTATCCTATTGATGATTTCCTACATTTAGTTATTCCACTTAAAGTTCGGGTTATTTTTCCAACTAGGATTGTAGGTGTTCTTACAGGGCTTATTGGGTCTATTATTTATGACATTCATTGACTTCACAATATTACACTAAGATTAACTAGTTTTCCATGTGTATTCTCATTGATTATTAGTGATTTTGGTGTTGAATTCAAGCTTAAGTTGTCTAATTTCTTAGATATTGCAGCTACCAATGTAGCCAAAATATATAAAGCATTTTGTTCATGAATGTTGTTTATATTTCTAGTGTTTATTCTCTCAAAAGGTCATTGACAGTTCTTAGTAACAATTTTTTCAATAAGTGCATAGGCCTCCTCAAATGGTTTTCACATTGAAATTTCTTCTGTTGTAGCATCTATTATAGACCTTAATGATTTTACCAACTCATTATAAAAATTTTTATAATCAACCAATTAAGTAGGATATAGTGTGGGCATTTCCAAGCAGATTTTTAAATCTCCTTCAAGCTTCATATATCTCTCATTATCGTTTAGGATGAAGGATGTTATGTCATTCATAAGCTTGATTGTTTGGAAGGAGAATTTTTTAGCAATTAACTTTTGTCCCAAATTGTTCCAAGTTATGATAGACTCAGGTGCTTAAGAATTGAGTCATATCTTAGTCTTATTTCTAAGTGAAAAAGGGAACAACCTAAGTCTACTATCATCATCTAAGACACTGTTATATCTAAATATTGCACACAATTCTAAAATGCTGGCTATTTGTATGTTTTGATTTTCATAAATGAACCTTCAAATTGAGTATTTTGAACCATTAGAATTATAACTTGTTTTGTTTCAAAAGTATTAGCTTAAATGATAGAGTTATTGATACTCTAATAAATTTCATCTACCATAGGGTAGGTAAAATCCTTTAAATGATCTAAACTAAACTTTTTATTCCTAAGGATTCACCATTTTTTCTAAATTCCTTTTTAGTATTGTAACTTTTCAAAAAATTTTCAGTAGTTTTCTCTATTTTAGAGTTAAATTACACTAGTTCAACAAATTTAATTATACACATGTCACTCAAGGCTAACTAGCACCCTAAGTTAACAATTAACAAAACATAACTCGTTAAAAAACACAAGATAACACAATTTTCACACAACAAATAACACACTTTCTATTTTTTTTTTCTTAAAATAAATTGAAGCCGATTTAAATGAGAAAAACAAAATAAAAAAAAAGTTATGAAATTAGTTAAAATATAAACAACAAATAACACTATTGTTTTGAACCTAAACTTCAAATTCTTATCTTGTATTTATTCTAAATAAACATATTAACATCGTTTTTCTGACGACGGTGCCAAAAATTTTATATGCGATGTGATGAAGTTACCTTATAAGTATACATGTCGATTAAATAGCATTCAGATTTTGAGTATGAATTATCGATCCCAAGAGAAACTTTTGTTACTTTTTAAACTAGTTTAATCACTAGTCTGAAACTTTCAGTTTATTTCAAAACTGTCGATGGTTTTGAAAAGTTTTCTAAAGGTCTTATAATGTGAAAGCAAAAAACTAAATATTTTTGCTTTGACTAGATTGAGAGTAGATGTTTTTGATCCGTACAGGAGAGTAGATGCTTTTGATTCGACTTATGTTAAGAAAGGCAAGGGTGGCCCTAGAAAGACTTAGGCTTTTTGTATAAAAATGACCTTAATTTATTAGAATTAAATGAAAGTGTGGCATTCAATAGGATGCAATGGAGAAAAAGGATTTATGTAGTTGACCCCGTTTAGTGGGATAAAGACTTGTTGTTTTTGTTGTTGTAGATTGAAAAAAAATTTCTTTGAGTTGGATTATGTGAAAACTTTTTGTTCATCCACTAAATTCTTCTAATTAATGTTGACAACCACTGACAATTATTTCTTACTCTCTTTCCAAACATAAAAGCATTGGAGTATATGTCATGATTAAGTCCTTTTAATCCTATAAAGACTCCCATGATTTTCTCATAACTCCTATGTGATTGCGATCTCCTAATGGTAACATTTCTTTTCTATTAAGAAATTATGGGCTAACTCAATTGCTCTTTTTAGTCTTCTTCTGATAGTCCTAGATCACAAGTTATTTTAAATATTTTTTAGTGCCAACAAGAAAGTATATTAAATATTAAATGTTAACACATCAACATGACACAATTTTTCCAAGTTTTCATGTGAACTAAAGAAAAACTTCAAAATACCAAGTCAAAGAAGCATGAAAATTTATTTCTTAAGCATTTATGGAGAAAATATAGGAGAATTCATTGATAGAAAGACAAAATTTACAAAAGTAAAGGAAAGAGAAACCCAGATTGTAACCTTTTTCGCTCAAGCCAACTCTCTTACAATACGCTCCCCCCATTAAATTCCTCTTAATTCTCTTAACACAATATAAAGTCACACTCACCTACACTCTAAGTCATTTTCAGGCTTCCAAAAGGCTTCTTTGTCACTATAATTTGTTTGATTTTATCTCTCAAGTTATCCAAACTGTCATTTGATTTTCGTAACCACTCTATGTTGGTGAGCAACGCCGAGGTGCTAATGAGGTAGGGTCGTGGCTCTAATGTTGGGACTAGCATTGCTGGAGGCTGGAGTGCTAGTTTCTGGCGCCATAGTATCGTGCTCTCGGGTTCTTGGCTAGAAACTCCTCACCCACACTCTAAGTCCATTCTTAGCTCAATTTCTTCCAAGTGCTAGATTAGTTCTTGTATACCACGCATATACAAAAAAAATAAACAAAGAGTATAGAACTAGCACAAAAGGTATAATAAAAGCACCATACATAACATCACATTTTACATGTATGAACGGGTCATTCAAGTTAGTTGGGTTGTATTGATAAAAAAAAGGCATGATTTATATAATAAATGAGTTAAACGAGTTACTGCATGTTTGGGTCAAATATTTTGACCTATGTAATAAACTAGTTGAATTTAAGTTGGGTCAACATAAAATTAAAGTTGAATCCAACCCATCAGGTGAATTTGCACACCTAATGATAGGTATAAAGCATTAGATGTAAATAAGATCTTGCGTTTGACAGCCACTAGTTGTAAAAAATCAAAATAAAAACATATTTAAGACTTTAAGATCGATGTGGTTTGAGAGAATATAGACTCCACATCTGTCAAAGTTCTTCTTCTAAGAAATAGTGAATATATATTTTCATTCGTTGAATATGCCAGCATGTATTTGTTAAAACGTATGTTTTAAGCATCAACTTCAAATGCATGTTCTCAGTATTAATTGACAAATAAAACCAATAAACTGGATTCTTTTTATTCCATGGCTAATTGATGCATATGGGTATTTCAGTGTATCATTAGCGGAATGGAAAGAATGCTTGATTATCCATTTTATAGATTTTGTTAAATGATGATGTGATTTATTTGAATGTGCATGTTTTTTTTTTTATTTTTATTAGGATTTTTTTTGGTGACTGCTTGAAAGATATTTGGTGAGGTAAAGGATTTTCCTTATTATATTTTTGCATTTACTAAGAACTATGTTTTTTCACATGAGAGAGAGAGAGAGAGAGAGAGAGAGAGAGAGAGAGAGAGAGAGAGAGAGATTACTACATTTCTATGCAGAGACGGGCATTTTACCCTGCTACATATAACCATAAAATTTCAGCATTGAAGACGAGGTTTGTTTTGTAGACCTTCAACATCAAGCTATTTAGGGATGAATTTTCATTATTACGACCATAATCTTGTAAAATGGAAAATCAAAATGTGTATAATAATTTTAGCCTGAATTAACACTTGAATCTAGTTTCTTAAAAAGCCAAAATCAGTGATTATGCTATAAATATTGTTAGATGCTGACTTAATATATGGCATCGATTTGAGATCTCATAAACCATGGAGTTTTGAATCATTCATCTACATATCTAGACCCATTATTAGCATACTAGTTTATGTGTTTGACTCATGCCCATCTTATTGCCAAAATCATTAAAGTTTAGTGATCCAATTCTCCTCATTTTGTAGCAGTTCAACTTTCTTGAATTTCAATTAGCCACATGGGCACGGACTGTTCATTCATATTTTTATTTCTTAATTCATAAGATTGCGTTAATGCCATAATTTCTAGATGTAATGGCATACAATTGGAGGTGTCCTTTTTTTTAAAGATTATGGAATCTTCCCAAATATATCATCCTTGGCATAGTCCATCTACCTATTTATACATAAATTGAGCTTTAGTTTCAATAATAAAATTGAGATGCTTTTTGGAATAAATGCTATATACCCACTTTGATCTGATATTATCTTAGTTTTAACTGCCGAAGCGAGTTATTCTTTTTTATCTGGTTATAATTTAACAATATTGCAATTGATTATGGATAAATGTGCTCCTATCCTTCATTCTTATTTTTAGCTGTAACTTAAAATTATGATTTCTTAGGAGGGTTAGTCTTCCAAGAAAGATTCCTGTGAAATATTTTGCTACCCATCTCTGTTTTTCTTCACCTAATCTATGGCTATAAGAAACAAATCTTTTATTCTTTTTAAGTGTATTCAAACAAATGTGAGATCTCATCCTTTCCGTATTGCATACCTTTAGTATCTGCTAGAGCTGTAGCCTTTCAGATTTTACATGGTAGACAATCGCTCTCATATAACTTTTGGTTGGTGCTTAGGCAAATCAGTCCTTGAAATAATTATAAGTTTTCAAGTGTACTTATTGAGGCAGTAGAGTCTTTTGGCAATATCACCACTGAACACTTTACACATTCATTTACAAAGAAATGCTTGGAGTGCTTTAGTTCTTTGTTTTGGTGAATAACACGTCTCAGGAAGGCTCCTTCGCATCTTTGGCAATTTGTCAAAATATTTATGTTTAGTTTGTTGTTGTCTAAATTGCCATATATGTGTGACTTATCTTTAAGCTATATATTTTTAATCCATTATCCACAACTTTTATTTATTTAAGTTTTTGGGTGTTTTCTTCATTTATAGATGAGGCGAATAGTCATGTTTTTTCATTATTTTTCTTCATCTTTTAAGTTACTTTTTTGTTTTCCCAATGTCTTAGTTTTTGCTATTTGTTCCTCACATCTTTGTTGTTTTTATTTCGATTAGTTTTATTTATAATGTGATCAATTATTTTATTATGGCATATGGTTTATTCTCATATTTGTCTTGGTTTTTTAGTTTGTGTTGTGTACATCCAAACTACCGGCGCAAATCTCAAAGATAACAAACACCCGAGAATACGAAGCTTCCCTTTGGAGTAGGCAATCGACCAACAATTCAACGCCAAACATGAGAAGCCGCGTCTCTAAACTCAGGATAGGTCAAAGCTCCAATGATGGTTCCATACTCGGTAACGACAATATCTGCCAAGGGTAAGACACAAATCATTCCGGCATGGAGTCTCGTCGGATACTCCACATAGGCAGCAACAAGATCCTCCTTAAGGAAATATTCGGCTGAGGTGACAAACTGACTAAACGGACGACACATAAGTCTTCTAAGAATTGAGCCAAATAGCAAGTGGGCCACAACTCTCAATGAAATAAGTTGACCCATCAGTCGACTGACTGAACAAAACAATAAGTCTTGCAGAACTAATTGGTCAGACCTCTTGTCAAGTAGACTGACTATATTTGGACCAACTAATTACCTCCTCTCGGTATAGGCGTGTTTCAGCCTACCAACCAACACGATCGGTAACCCGCCGACTGACAATGTTTACTTAAACTGTTAAGTCATTGTAAACCGTTATTTTTGTCAACATTATGAGGGTCATTAATTCAAATTATACACATTAAATTCATTAAGGGCGGTTACCATAACGGTTTCCACCTTATTTAATTGTACTAATTTGACCCATTTAAATTGGCGTTCTCTTGTGGAATAAAAGAATTCTCTCTGGCTCCCTTTGGAGGAAATTACCGTGATCTCTTTTTCTCTCTCTTTCTTTCTCTTGTCTCTTTTGATTCCGACTCACAGGGTCTTCTCACAATAAAGACAAGTTAGGATCCAACGTCTTGGAAGGTGGTGCGGTGAGCCTGGAGCATATCATAGACGAGAAGTGGAAAAGACTACGAAGGAGAAACTTCCCAAAGAGAGATAGTGCGCATGAAACCCAATAACGATACTATAAAATTAGATGTTCACGAGCAAATCCAGAGCCTGCACGCCCAAAATGACTGAACAATTTGAGGTCCTCCGGGTAGCAATAACCTAGAGGAACGATGAGACGCCTCGTTTGGAAATGGAACCTTTGGGGGCCGTCCCCAAAGGCTCTTACCGAGGAACCCACTTACTCCGGACAACCAGGTCAACGACAAGCGGACGGCGGGACGAGGCGATGCGTCTGCACAAGCAAAAAAATGGTGGGAAGAGCG
>NW_018165585.1:196562-200301 GCF_001263595.1 Phalaenopsis equestris | reverse complement strand
AAGAGCGGATGCGAGTGCCTGTCCGGTCGCTCGCAGAAGGGGCTTTTACCTGTCAAATCAAAGAGGCAATACCGCCACCCAAGCTAAGGATTCATCACCTTGATTCTTATAAAGGAAAAACCGATCCGATCGGCCAGTTAGCGTTGTTCGAATCATCAATCGTTCTACTTCTGATCAACGATCCCATAATGTGTCATCTCTTATGAACCACCCTAAAGGAGTTGGCTCTTCGGTTGTTCAACGGTCTGGTAACTGAAACCATCCCAAATTACTACAAGTTTAAAAGACTCTTCGTTTCACACTTCTCAAATGTACAGAAGCTTAGGAAAGACTTTAGACACTTGCTCGACCTCAAGCAGGGAGAAAACGAGAGCCTGTGTGCCTACATCTCCCGCTTCAAGAACGAGATACTGGAAATTAAATACTTGAAGCTTGATATAGCAGGAAAAACTTTGAAGTGAGGACTCCTAAGCAAGCAGTTTAGGTATGACCTAAACCTATTCAAATTTACTGCTTTTGCAGAGGTATTGGAGATGACGAATGAGCACATACTCGCTGAAGAAGACTTTTAGGGCTCCTTGAAGAATAAGCCGGAGTCGCCTGACAATCCCTCGAAGAAGCGGAAAGAACAGGGTGAACCATAGAAAGTGAGGACAATCAATCCTCCACTGGTCACAAGAATAACAACTGTCGGTCTCAGGATCAGCAGGGAAATAATCGAGAGCACCGTAACCGAAAGCTACGCTCTGATCAACATTCGGCTCAATATTACGAGCAACCTGTTTAATGGGAAATGCATGGTTTGACACCCCTCAACGTGTCAATGACTGAAAAAGTTGAAGCCATCCAGAACAAGGACAATTTCAAATTGGCCCTGACATTGAAGATGACTCCGGCCTTACGAAACCCGAAGAGGTACTGCTAGTACCATCGTGACCACATCCATGACACGGAAGAATTTCTTCACCTCCAAAACCCGTTTGAAGAACTCATCCTTATCGGGAAGCTAAAGGAGTTCATTACAGTCGGTGCGCATACACAACGCAGGGTAAAGCTTCAGAACTCACAAACGGGCTTGTTCGAGCAAATGATGACCACATAACAGGGATAATCCCAACCATCATTAAGGGAGGACTTTGACCCACAGGCGTAAAGAGGCCGTGTTTGGGGGAGGTATTCTCCATCGTCCCATATACATGTAACCTTTTAACAATTGTCTCTCCCACCGAAAAAGAACCCCTACAATAAGGCGATTTTCGTCACGACATTGATCAACAAATACTAGGCGAGGAGCATTCTCGTTGATACAGGGAGTTCAGTGAACATCCTATTGAAAATGGTGTTCGATAAAATCGACATGGAGGCCGACCGGTTGACAGGATCGGCCGACCCGCTATTCGGATTCTCCAACACATCTCTTGGGGAGAACCCCAAAAGCAATATACTAGCACAAATGACTTTCTCATGGTGGAATTCTCGCCGATCTTTAATTCTATGTTCAGTTGGCACTCCTGAATAGCTGCCGGGCAATGACTTCTATCTACCATCTGACCATAAAGTTTCCGGGCGACTACGGGGTGATTATGGTCCGGGTGAACTTGGAGCAGTCTAGGAGCAACTATTTGCAAGGGGTTTCGAACGTTGACCATAAACCACTTGATATCTAGATCCAGAGGAAGGGGGATCTCGAGATCTCTGAGGAAGAAATCGGTAAGATCTTCTTGATCAGTGAAAATTTTGATACAAGGTTTAGGAACTAGCTGACACAGATGCTTCGGGAGTACTATCAAGAGGTGTTCGCTTGGACCATAGAGGAGATGCCCGACGTTTCAATCGATGCAACGTGTCACCAGCTGAACATCAACCCTACTCTTGGTTGGTTCGGTAGAAGATCCGATTGATCGCCAGAACTTTTGTTGAACCAATAACAGTGGAGGCGCAGAAGCTGTTGGATGCCAGCTACATCCGTGAAGTCTAGGCCCAATCTGGATCCTGAACGTCGTGATGGTCAAGAAAGCCAACGACAAGTGGTGAATGTGTATCGACTTTACCAACCTCAACGTCGTTTGCCCAAAGAACACTTACCCCATGCAGAAGATCGACGCCTTAGTGGACACAGCGGCCGGATACTCGGTAATGAGGTTCCTCGACGCTTTCTCTGGCTACCACTAGATAAAGATGCACTCGAACAACGCAGAAAAAAACTGTCTTTATGAGGTTAAACCCCTTTAAGTGCACCTTCGGTTATATAATTTTTTCTAATAAAAAATGAAAGAATGTTGAGATATATGTTGACGATATTCTGGTTAAGAGTAAGTCAGTTGAACAACACATTGAAGATCTAAAAGAGACATTTGGAACACTTAAAAAATACTATGTGAGGTTAAACCCCTTCATGTTCACCTTCGGGGCATTGACTCGCAAGTTCCTCGGCTTTCTGTCGACTCTCGAAGGATTGAAAGTTAATATGAAGAAAATATAGACAATCCTAGAAATGTAGACCAGGCGGAATACCAAGGAAATTCAAAGGCTAACTGGTTGGATTGCCGGGCTCAATTGCTTTGTCCCGAAGTAGGCCGACAAATGCGCTGCGTTCCTTAGTGTCCCCACCACGGATCCAGAGCCCGAAGCCAATGGAAGAACTGTCACTGTACCTCAGAGTGGGACAAGAGGTTGTACGCTCAGTTTTGGTCTAAGAGGAGGTAAAACAATACCCAATCTACCACACGAGCTGATTGCTTCACGACGCCGAAACTAGTTACTCGATTATGGAAAAATTAACTTTTGCTTTGATCGTATTTTTCAGATGAATCCGATCCAGTTCATCACGGACCATAAACTGAAATCTGTGCTCACATAGCTAAAGCACTCCAAACGACTGCTAATGTGGATGGTAGTGCTCAGTGAATTCAACATCACTTACATTCCTCGGACGACAGTCAAAGCTCATGTGATCGCCGACTTCCTGACTGATTTCTCCGTGTCAGAGGAGCCAGATGTGAGAATTGCCACTGACAACCAGAAATAGGTCCTATACGTCGATGAAGCCTCCAAGCAAGCAACAACGGAGTTGGTGGGCTCTGAGCAAGCAACAACATCTCTATCAGTCAATCGCGGTCGAGTTTAATGCCACAAACAATCAAGCAGAGTATGAAGTTTTGATCGCCGGACTCCGCCTGAATTATGAGATGGGCGCTCGGGACCTCCTGGTAAGGTTAGACTCCTTGTTGATCGTGAATCGGGAGTTTGAAGCCAGAGACGAGCTAATGATCAGATTTCTCTCCAAGATAAGGAAGGAAATCAGAAGATTGAAAAGCTTTCGCATCGAGCTCATCAGTCGAGAGGATAATCAAGTTGCCGATATCCTCTCCAAACGCGTTTATTTGGGAGGAGTATCTAGAAAACTTACAAAGCAAACGATCGACAAATTAGAGGCCATGGAGGTAACGATCGACGGGACTCGGAGCTGGGTTGATCCATATATCCATCACCTGGAGACTGGAAAAATAGAAGAGAACATCAAAGATCCAAGTGCTTTAAAATTAAAGCCGCCCTATACCTATTAATCGACGGGAAGTTGTTCAGGCGGTTGGTTACATCGATATACTTGAGGTGATTGAAAGAGGGGGGAGTCCAAGATGTGCTCCGGGATTGTGCATTCTAGAGAATGTGGCAGTCACTTCGGAAGAAAAATCCCAGCATATCGCGTGCAACGACATGAATATTTTTGGCCGACGCT
>NW_018165585.1:187329-196550 GCF_001263595.1 Phalaenopsis equestris | reverse complement strand
GACGCTCTTGAAAGTTGCGTCATAATTTTCAAAAAAGTACAAAAAGTGTCAAAAATACGTGTCTTTACATCATCAGCCGGCTTGGAAGCTACAACTGATCGTTAGCCCTTGGTCATTTGCCACGTGGGGACTAGAAATTCTTGGGTCTTTTCTTCCGTCGAAAGGTTAAATGAAGTTTCTCTTGGTGGCAGTCGATTATTTTTCATATTGGATCGAAGTGAAACCACTCGCTCAAATCAACGCAGAGACAGTTTGGAATTTAGGCAGTCTGGAATTTCATATGGTCCGACTTGATTTGTAGGTATGGGCTGTCACTCGTCATCATTACTGACAATTAGAATCAATTTGTTGACCAGGGAGTGAAAGACTTCTGCACAAAACAGGAGATTGATCTGAAGTAGTTCATCGTCCTAGGAATCCTAGGACGAATGGGCTGCCGAAAAAACTAACAAACTCATCCTGAATCTATTAAACAAAATGTTTGAAGGAGCCAAGGGAACTGGGCAGACGCACTGCCATCGTTGCTCTGGGCGATTCGAACGACGTCTTCTTCGTCGATCGGACAAACTCTGTTAATGCTAACTCATAGAATGGAGGTCGTGCTATTGACCGATTATGATCACCACATCAAAAGGGTTGTTACGACCTCTTTGTTTCCCGGGGATGAGCTGATCGAGTGGCAACATGCTAACATCGAGGGGGCGATGCTAGCTCTCTACATCGCTAAGGAAACTCGAGCCAACTTAGCGCCCCGACAGGAGTAGATTAAGAGGCGAACTGCTCGTTATTTCAACAAACATGTTCGGTAAGTCTTTTGTCCCAGGTGATCTTGGCAAAAAAAGGCCAGCCCAACAATCTGTGGACAGGCAGTCAGTAAATTAAACCATACTTGGAGCGGGCCTTACATAGTCATCCAACGCGTCTTGTCTGGGGCCTATCAACTAAAGACATTCGCTGGAAAGGAACTCTCGTTGACATGGAGCGGGGGCGACTTAAAAAATTTTTTACTTGGAAAAACTTTATATTCTTCGAATGTATTTCTTGTATACACGAAGGCAAGTGTTGTTACTTATAGTTTTGATCAATGCAATAAAAGATAAACTAATTCTTATTTCAATGCCTCAGCTCTCTAATATACTCAGGGACTCCAATCGAATTTCGCCGAACAATCGTCCTTACCGATTAACTCTGGTAGAATCAAACAAAATTTATAGGAGAGGCATCGCAGGCTAACCACGACACTACTGCAATAAAAATCCACAGGAAATAAGATTTGACAAAAACAATGTATGCATAAAAAAAGGGTAATTTTATTTATTCGTATCGACGGATACAAAAGATTTCCGACCGACAAACATACTAAGCACATGTTTTACATTTATGATAACTAAAACAACTTCAAGAAGGCGAAGGCTCTACGTAGGTTGCTAGGAGCTCAACTTTTTCAAACATCATTGCCCTACCGAAAACGCTGACAACTACCGTCGGAAAGGAGCAAGAAAACTTGATCATCGCTGCCAGTGAGAGAAGAATATTGCAAGTTCATCTCTCTAGGCAACGCACCGTCAGACGGATGTGATCTTCCCTGGGAACATGTTGGATGTATGCTTTGTCCATGAGTCATCACATCCGCTGCGAAAAGTGTCTTCCATTGCCGAAAGCGTTGTTGGAAGTCGGCTGGCTTTTTCTCTCCTAGAACTTCGACTTTATTCCCCGTTCTCGTCGCTCGACCACATTCCAACCTCTTTTACGTCCGGTTGTTTCTGACGTACGAATTGGAAGCGGAATACAACTGAAACAATAAAGGTTAGGAGTCCTCGCCCGGACTCCCGCTCTCTTATGAACTTCTCCTGCGATGGGAGCAGTTGGAAAAAGAGGAGAAACTGTTGCTGCCAGAGGTGTCATGCTCTACTCATGGACCGTTGGGGTCTAAGGATCCAAAAACCTCCGAACATCCAGTAGCAATGGTCGAACGGGCGTATTCAACTTCCAAACGAAGTGGTCTCATCTCCACCATTACCGGAAGTCCACTACACCCGTCCTCGGGAAGGAATTTCGGCCGGGTTTCTACCTCGACTCGGGTGTCACCCGACCCAAAGAAAATCCCTCCATTCGACACACGACTCGAAGAAAAAAAAATTAAAGAGGCTTGGAGCTCGAAGGTCCTTCGACATCCGTCGATGGAAGATTACCCTCGCTTCCGGCTGAGCTAAGAGCCGCCAAGCTTGCCGAATTTTTGTAAAACCAGCACACATAATGAGAAGGTAAGGAGATAAAGAACTTCCTTCCCCTTCATATAGTGGAGAGGGTCAATGGCTTAAAGTGGGCACCGCCTGCAGAATAGCTTGCGAAGGGCCCACCTAATGATGACAGCTCAGCAAATTGAAGGGACATCGTAGTCAAAGAGGCTTTTAAAAAGCATCTCTTACCCCGCAAAAGCATTAATTCTATGGGTTCATTCCCGATACTCGAAGAACTGAGCCCGATCAGGTATGTCTTAAATCTTGCTCGATCGGCTGCCGCACGCTAAACGCGGGCTGTCAGAGATTGTAGGAAAATAAGAAAAGCCAAGCCACCCCTAGGTCCAGATCGCCCCCAAAGGACCAACAGGTTGGGACAATCAATGTGTTTTTTCCCCGCTCACTAGCGACAAGATTCACGAGAGAGATGCAGGAATCTACCACAGGTCCTAAGTGGACATCCCCTTGGGAGACGACAAGATCTGTGCTTGACGAGTGATAGAGTATCAAAGACCCACATGAGCGGGCAAAAACAGGGCAAATTCTCGGCAGGTTCAGAAAAGCGACTGCATTTTGTTAAGGGACCCAATGATTCTGGAGAAATCGATAGGCCGACCGAGCGACCTAGGTGATGGACGATTGGATGCTATATAGTCGGTCAGAAAACTCAATACCTTTCGGTCACAGGCCGGCTTGAGTCTTACAACAGATTGTTTAGGGGCGACTCTCCACTAACGACAAGATCCGCAAAAAGAAAGCAAAATTCAACACCAAAAACCTTGGTCATCACCCTCTTAGGTAACGACATGATCCGTGCCTGGAGGAAAGATCAATCAGGACTGATATCCACCCAAAAACAAGACATAAACGCTTGGAAGAAGCAAAAGTCAAATCAATCGAGATACTGTGATTAAATTGGTTTCTCAAAATCCATGGACTGATCCGAGAGCAAGTCTCTTAGCGGACCAATGTCCTAGGTAAAACAAAAAATTTTTCCTTTTTACAAACCCAAATGGTGAAAGCAATTACGAAAAGACAAAGAGGTTCTTTTCATTAATGTGGAGAAAGAGTTACAAGTCTTTTTTTTTGTATAATACTAGCAAGCTTTCAATAATAAAAAAAACTCTATAACGAGTAGCCGATTGATCCTCACTTTGGCCGCCGGAAGATTCGCTCCCCTACCCAAGCTATCACCCTCCTCCAAGACATCAACAAGATCGGGGATCTCAGGTCGTCCAAACCATTGCAAATGAACCGATTGGTAGCATACTCGATCTCCAGCCTATGTTATTCAGCTACTCTCGGGGGACGAGCGACTCCAATCTCCCCTTAAGTTTGGTGATCTTCTTCTTCAGTTGCTCCTCCCTTTGTTCAAATTGCTACAACTTTAACCTGCTGAAATCTCGGTTGTCACAAGCCCTTTGGAGATCATTGGTCAGGCGAGCAACTTCTTCCCGGGACTTTAATAGGGTCTCCTTAGCTGCCCTCAAGGAATTCACCTTTTTTAGGAAGACAAGACCCAATGAATAAGAAGCCTGGCTTGCCTCCAGGTGCGATCATGCGGCGTTCTCTAAAAGTCTCTCATATGAGAGCTCTTTGAGCTAAGGGCTCCACTTAAAATGCCGTAGACCAAGTCATTTCCTCCAAAAGAGGCTACGTACGCTGAGTGTCGGCCGACAGGGGATGCCAGTCTTTGAGACATTCATCAAGCTGAATTGGTCGTCATCACTCATCGATAGCCATCCTTCAACCCCTTCTGGCGAACGCCAACTGGGATCCCCTCTTTTTCTCTTCAATGAAGGAAAGGCCAAAACTTCAGCTTTCCCTTCTCGGTGGACGGTTTCCCCCTCTAGAGATGACGAGGATTCGAAACTAGAAGAAGCAAAACCCTCTGAAGTGGAACTAGACGAAGCAACAGAAGGCTCAGCCATGCTAGCCCTCTCAACCAAAGCCAAGTGAGTGGCATTGGGCCGAACATACAACAAAAAATTGGTTATTGACTCATTTGGCGTGATAGAGGGAGGATCTACAACTACAAACCCCCCTCTGAGTTTCCTTCGAGCCCGTTCTCGCTCCCTTGCCTTGCTATGTAATTACCAAATGAGATCGCACAATTATAATAGTTAACTCACCGGTCACCATGTCTTGAACGACGACTGTTGTCTCAAAAATAAAAGTTTTAAATCGTCCGATTACTAAGACGCACGACATCAAGAGTAGTACATTTCATAAAGGTCTGACGGGAGGGATCAACCTTCAACTTCCGCCGTTGTTTTTCCTTTACCGCTTTTGCTTTGGAAGCCTCGTTAACATCTGAAACCCTCATCTTCCCTTCATCACCCGGTCCACCGTCCTTTCTGCGATATACCGAGGGACCGGCATTGGTCTCCCTCCCAACACCTCCTGGTCGGTTTGCAGATTTGCTGGTAAGACTTTTGGTGTACTGCTGAAACTTGCCGCGGGCGGGTTACAATCTCCCAGTCGTTGAACATAAGGCCGATCAAAAACTTTTTCCGCTTGTTTTTGATCTTGTTTTCCACACCGAGCAAATGAAGTTTTCGCCCAGTCTAAAAACCTAACAAACCCCTCTTTGTCGACCTTAAAGGAAAAGTGGTAGCTCAAAATGTCGATCAATCAGGGGATATTGAAATGGAGCCAGAACATGATGAAAGTCATGATGGCCACAACGGAGTTCGACAAAACTTGAGTTGAAATGACCCCGTACTTGGTGACCATGCTCTTGAGCACCGACCATAGGGGCAACTGGAGGCCGTACCTAAACTGATCCTGGTAGAACACCAAATTAGGGCTAATGTCATCTATCGGGTGCCCCACGATCGACATCCTGTGGAGGGTCATTTGGGTACTCGATATGTAATGCTTATGAAGGCTCTTCATCTCCCGGTCCATGAGAAAAGAGGAATCGACCGCCCACCCAGTGTCGAAGAGAACCGGAGAATACTTTGGAGCCATTACAGTCAAACAAAAAAATAGAAGGTAAAGAAAGAGAAGAAATCAGAAAACTTGGAGAACAAAATGCAAAAGCTTAGAAGAGCGACCCCCGACTCTATTTATAGGGCAGGCACGTAGATTAGAGAGACACATAAAGATACACACCAATTTTCATTTCAAATTCCTTCAAAAATTTTTTTATTACAAATAACATTATTACAAATTTCGTACGAAGTGTTTAATAAATGTGTCCATGACTTCAAATCGGGCATACCCCTTCTCAAGCAACCGTCGGAGGACCAAATCTCCACCGAACCTAATTTGGTCCATCCGACCGACCTCGTCATGGAATCGACTCAGAACTGCTGAATCACGAATTGTCGAGATGTCATTTAGGGAACCTTGGAGCGACGCGACCTCCCCCTCCAGTCGGGCGACGACAACCGACTGTTGTTGAAAAGCAGCCTCCAAATGCTCGTAAGAAGCCATCCACCCTAGCGTGGATGGGTTGGTGGGGTTTTCTGTTGTTTGGTGTAGAACCTTTGCCATCTCCTGCACCCACCCAGCATGCCGCTAACCCAGGGGGAGTCTCCGGCTCACAGGTTGTTCTTGCTGGGAGCTTTCGCTCATGTCAATCGACGGAAAAAGTGGGACGGTCTCATCAGGGGCCCAGCGGCAACTACAGGAACCGAGTTTACCACGTCTCTTGACGGCTCACACCACCTTCGACATCCTCCATTCCGATCAAATCATTTGCATTTAAAAAGAATGCCAAATTAATACGCCAACCAAAGTCAGAAGGAATTTCTTACATACCCATGAGCATCTCAAGCTCCGACCCAGTCGGGGGAAGACCTTCCTCTCCCGTTAGGGTGCTTCCTCTCCTCTCCTCTGAGGACACCAACGAAGGGTGAGCGGCCCGTCTGCTCTCGGGTTACGGCGATCGTCAGCAGCCCCTTCTCTGGACAAGGTCAACAGATCCACCACAATCCTATCCTCGCGCGTGCCAAAATCCACGGGTTTATGGGGAGGCCTCTTCGGTGACCGCCTTTCAGGCCTCTCAGAAAAAGAAACCTGATCGGCTGGCTCAGGATCGACCGTCTCTCCCATTTTCTCCCTTTTAACCACCTTTTTTTTTTTTAAGGCCAGATGCTGAAATAGGAGGGGGATCTTGCCAAGGCCAGTAGGCTCGGGTCGATCGTCTTTTTGCTTGTACCGCTCGACATGAAGCTTACTCAACAGTCCAGAGAACTTCACCAACAAATAAATTGCCCAATTTATGGTCTTATTTATAAGACCGGCAGGGCATGAAAAGAAGGGAGAGCTAATTATTAAACCCTTCTTTTTTGGTTTCCGTGACAAGATTAACTAATAATTTTCCTGTCCCTATCACAGCTGGTGTCATCATCGAACAAGAAAACTCGAGGAACTAATATGTATATATTGGAACTACCGGCAGGAATCTTAAAGATAACGAAAAACCAAGAATACGAAGCTTTCCTTCGGAGTAAGCAATCAAACGACAATTCAACGCCAAACATAAGCAGCCACACCTATAAACCCATGATAGCTCAAAGATCTGAAGATGGTTCCTTATTCGATGCTATTATTAAACTTGCTGATGCTCAGGGAAGCCTGGAGCAGAAGTTTTGACCAAATATCCCAAACTATGACTTTTTAATGGCATCATGTGTTTATTGCGTGGCAATGAGGAAAATCATCTCTTAGACTCCTCATACTATATTGAGGAGTCTATGTCTCTCATTCCCTTCACTATATTTAGGAGAATCCCCATCTAGATCTCTCCTCACACTATATTGAGAGGAATCCTCACATCTTATTTTCCTCTCACACTATATTTAGGAACTTTTTTTTTATCTTGTCTCTACTCTATGTTGAATATATAGTTTTGAGCATCTTGATCGTATGTGATCAAGCTATAAGTCCTAATCTCATACATCCTATCTTACCCTTTAGCCTTAGAACCCTAGTTACCATGTGTCATCCTTGGCATACACCATCACATACAGCGCTTTAAATCTATTTTGTGCTTGTCTATCAAATGAGAGTGGAGTTTCATTTGTCAGCTTAGTGCTAGTTCCACACCCTTGGTCTACGAGGTCCTCTTGGATGTGGTAATCCATAATTGTAAATAAGGATTCTCTAGTCACTCTTTTGGCTAGGTAGACCAAGAGCATTGACGACGCAAAATGATGGAACTATGGAATTTTAACCGGGGCCTTCATACCCTCTGGCAGGCTAGTTCTCCTATATTCATTTTCGTGTCTTTGAGTGCATCCTCATTTGATTCTCGTTGCTTACTAGACCTCCATCCTCTATCGAACCCCATATGAGCCATTTTGACTTTCAATGAATTCATCTAAATCTTGATCAACCAATGAACAGAAGCATTGATTCCTTAATTGAGAGTATTCTCGGATATACTCGAGATATGATTAACTTTAGGAGCTTGCATCTTGAGAGATCTTGACTCGTAGAATTAGAATAAATTGTGTTTCAAATTATATTCCTTATAAGGGAAATCTCTGGGACATAAAATTCAATCTGCCTTCCATTGATCCCAACGTACCTATAGACTCAATTAATTTCCGTACAGTCAGTCCTCTACTACAGCACCTGCAAGGCGTCTTTCAAAACTCACAGTCAGATCACAAAGAACGGTAACTTTAGATTATCTCTGGAGTTTTGAGGCATATGGGAGAAATGTCTTGAATACTCACTTGTATAATATATACATGGAGGAATTTGTAGGTCTATATATTTATATTCCTAAAATCTCATGGGAAATTTTCTAAGGGACTTTAAATACAGGAAAATCGTAAAAATTACTAAAACTTCCCTCACTCTCATTCACAATTGTATGAAAGAATAGAGGATGCTAGGAGAAACATAAAATGTAATTTTTTGTAGTTTAGAATAGTGACAGCAGGGAGGGCATTGTAAGCAGAGTTTACAGTGAATTTTTAATATCTTGGAATAACCAAGTAGGTAAATAAAAGAAGAGGTGAATGAATGCTTCAGGGGGGAAGGCGAGGATTAAGAGAGTGAAGTAAACAGCTTTATAACTAGGCGAGAGGTGTATGCAGCTGATAACTCTTTTCTTGTTTTTATCAATTTCATCATCAATCATCTAAATTTCACCTAAGGTTTACTATTTGATAATGGATATAAACTGATAGACTTCTTAATCCTACTAAAATTGTGAAAATGACAAACATATCCACAACCAGAAATAACTATCTTAGGCTTGACATATGACAAAATGATAAATTAGGAAAAATACACAAAAAACTGATAATTAAAACTAGACATTGTCATACCACACCAATTTTATTGGGCTGCAAAAAACTATACCCTGAAGATTTGAAATATTAGAGGAGCAATTATAGGTCCTTTTCTGTATTACATAGCCAGAAAAAAATCATTCTGTAGAAGATCAATGAATAGGAAATTTGTCCTCAATAAATGGTGGTAATTGGGAAATTCACATCATGGGGAAAAAAAAAAAAAAAAAAAAACACAATCGTCAAAAATACTAATAACAGTCTTTGCACATGCTACTGGATTGGTTTGATTTGATCGAATCATTGGCTGACTAAAGATTTTTTTTCCTACTTTATGTTTAAATTAGAATATTTCGAGTTAGGTGTGTTGTTTGATTGATTGAATTGGGCTAACACTAATTCCATTGGATTGGGTTTAATTGGTTTGAACTATGATTTTGTAAATATTAAATGCTTTATGTAGAGTTGATTGGATAATTGGTTTAATCTTTGCGTTAATTTTATCTTTTTTCTGAAATTGTTCGTTGAACAGTAAAATAGGCTGAAAGTAGGCATTGAAAATTTGATATGCTTTTGGTCTGTTTGGTAACTGAATTTTGACCGGAAGTTTCATTTAGGATATTTAATTATTGATTATGAATTTAAATGAGAGGGCTCTAGGAAGGATTTTGTGGAGGAATCAGAATCTCTACTGCGGAAAAGTTTTAGGAGGAAAATTTGGGGG
>NW_018165585.1:163484-187204 GCF_001263595.1 Phalaenopsis equestris | reverse complement strand
GGGTGGGGGTGGATAGTATGAGGTTTGTTATGGAAGATGCGTAAATAGGATTATGAGGACGTGAATTTGTTATTTATTCGAAATGAAGAGGGGATTAGCTGCTGTAGTAGTTATTGTAGCATGGTTTCAGCTACTAAAGCTTTTTTTTTTCTTTGGCAGTTATATAGTGCCGTTTGTTCACTTTTAAGTAGTAGTGTTCCTTGTGTAGGCACTTAAGCTTTGTTAGTTTTTCTTTTCCTATTTTCTTCAGCCGTTCTCCTTTCGCTTGTGAGGGAATCCTTAGTTGAAATTGTTGCACCCATTCCATTTTAGCACTTAATTATTATTATTATTATCATTTTTATGAAGATTCCATTTTACTATTTTTCCATTATCTTTAATTTTTGTCAGTAACACATTTCGAAACATGTACGTTTGGGCTATGTTTTCTAGCTTCTTGTTTGATCCATTTCTTTTTTCCCATTTAAATTACTCTTTTTAAGGAAAAAAAATTGTCATCTTACTGAAAATTGCACAAATAAAGAAAAACTTATCCACAAATTGTTATTTTATGTCACTGCTATGGCCAAGTTATTTCAGAGCGTATGCTAAGTAACAAAGGTTTATAAATTTAGCAAAATTGATACATTACAATTTTAGTCTCCCAAATATATAAATCTGTTCATTCCTTGATGACCACCCTAAAACACCAAAACCACCATACGTGAATCTTTGCACTGCCATTTTGTGACAAAACTTCATAATTAGTTCTATAATTATGTTTGTTTTGATTCAATTATCATATTATATAAGCTATGCATAACAACTCTATTATGTTGATTCTCTTATCATGTTTATATACAAGCAGGTATCATCAAAGGAACCATGACAACTACTCACTCCTACACTGGTGACCAGAGGTTGCTGGATGCCAGCCACCGCGACCTCCGTCGTGCTCGTGCCGCCGCCCTTAACATCGTCCCAACTTCCACTGGTGCTGCTAAAGCCGTGGCCCTCGTGCTCCCCACCCTGAAAGGCAAACTAAATGGGATAGCCCTTCGAGTACCCACCCCAAACGTCTCTGTCGTTGACCTTGTCGTTCAGGTTAGTAAAAAGACATTTGCCGAGGAGGTCAATGCCGCTTTCAGGGACATTGCGGAGAAGGAGCTGAAGGGCATCCTCTCTGTTTGCGACGAACCGCTTGTGTCCGTCGACTTCCGGTGCTCCGACGTGTCGTCGACCGTTGATGCTTCTTTAACTATGGTGATGGGTGATGATATGGTCAAAGTGATTGCGTGGTATGATAATGAATGGGGTTATTCACAGAGGGTTGTAGATTTGGCTCATATTGTTGCTGACAAGTGGAAGTAGTAGTCTTAGGCGTTAAAATGTAAATTTTTTCCTTGTTTTTGGTTTTTGTTCTTCTCTTGGAAGTTTTTTTTTTTTCTTTTTGTTTTCCGCAGTACTGAGAATTGTAATGAGGTATTGGATCTTTTTGGGTTTTATATGGAGTGTAAAACCTCTATTTGATTTACATTAAGGAGACGTTTGTGTCTCTTCGTTATATTATTGATGGTTGGGGAAATTTACATGCATACCACACAATTCTTATGTATTTACATATCTCAAAGCTGAAGTTTGATATTTGCATTTATAACCCTTTTGTATTAAAAATCACTTTTAAAATATTTTTTGATGGTGCTATTGTAGATGTGATGCAAAAAATTGAGGGTTGTGCTTGTAAATATGACAATTTGTATTAAATATTTGGATGTATTAGAAATATAGAATTGTGTGGTATGTAAATGCACTTATGTTTTTGGCATTCTACAATCTATTTTATACAGTATTGAATAACATTTAATATCAATTATGTTTATTTTATGTTATGTTACGCATAAATAATGTATAACTGGAATTTTTTCCCTGATTTTTATTTTCTATATTTTATTGTTATATGTATAACTCTTCTATAGGTAAAAAATAAAATGTAGGTAATGAGAAAATACATTTTCCTCGAATTTTATTTATTACCAATAGATTCCCTTCGCATTTCATATTCAACGGAACTTACTTTTTCAAAATTTGTTGTTCGATGTGGAGCCTTTATTGCGTGCAGACATTAGACATAAATTTGCATTCGGTGTCCAATCAAGATAACTGAAATACACCTTTTTGGTATTTTTTGCTTTTAAAGTTCGTCTCAATCAAAATTTTTTGGCGGTTCAGATCGGACACCGGACGTATATTTATTTGGTGTGAGCCTCTTGCCCAATTGTTGCAATTGTATGTTCGCTCAATAATGACATCCTATATTAGTTTGGAACAACCTACATTAATCAAATTTATTATTTTTTTCTTATACTATAAATAAAACAACATAAAAAATCTTCATAATGTATCTCGAGAAGTAGCCGTTAGTGCTCTTATGAATGTTGGCTTTGATTCCCTCTCCCTCCTTTCATCTAAATTATCACATTATGATGAAGGGCATATGAAAATCTCTTGGTATTCATTGTTGAACATTTTTTAATCATATTGTTATTTGTTTAACATGACTCTTTATTTAATATAATCACTATCAACCCAAACATATAATAGGGCGTAAAAAAAATCAAAACTCAAGTCACAAAATCTTTAATATAATCACTATCAACCCAAACATTTATTTCAATTTTAATAAATTTATAGTTATATGTTCTGATAAGATAACACTACAGAAATTTAACATATTTACATTGGCTATATTGATGCAAGTTGAACGCAAATCTGACGATATTTAACGGTTTGCATCGAATTTATATTTGATTTTTTTTTACGTTAAATTGAGGGTATGTAATTTTATTTTCGTCTAATTTACATTAAAATATCCCGACACAAATAATTTTCATCAGTTGTTGTGTCGTATTTGCATCGAATTTGTTTATACGTAACATGCGTAAAAATATTCGATGATGACTCTCAACCTCGGATTACCATCTCATTTGCGTCGGAAAATATCTTAGAACAATGAAAAATTGTTGTAGATACAACTTCAGATGAATATCAATTATATTTTCACAACCTGCATAAAAATATATTCCACATAACATACCACATTAAGCACAGTCGTATCACAAATCAAATCTCTAAACAATATCATTATTAAAAGAAAAGATGTTGTCACAAATCATCTCAAATATGAGTACTAAAGGTAGTCCAAAAAATTCTACAACAAATTTTTAGCATAATGCTTACAAATAAATGGAAAAAAAAAACTACCCATCAACTCTTTCATCATTCTCTTCTTACACGGATGTCATCAGTTGTTTGCCCCGACTATCTGCTAAGGCCTCCATCGTGGACACTATAAAGTCCTCCACACGATATTGTTCATCTAGAGTCTGCTTGTGCAACTGGGGGATCTCTTTATTCATTGCAGCCACCTGTCTAGCAAGAGCCTCCTGGTTCGACTGTGAGGAGCTCGACTAACTAGGAACGAACCATGGGAGAGCTCAGCCTTGAAGGCTATGCCCTTCACTCCAAGGTCATAAATCCTCCCCATTTATCCTCTCTGTAGCCTGGGTCCAATGCTCATACTCAAACTATGCAGTGGTAGACTAACTACCATTAATGCTGGCATCAATTTGAGCCTAAGTAGCCAAGCACTTCTCCCAGAGTTGCCCGAACACTTCCTACATAATGAAACTATAGTTTGATTGACACTTTCAATAGTTAAAAAAAAAAAAAAAAAACTTTTACTTTAAGGTTTCTAACTTACATCAACCCGTTTGGAATACTCCGAGACTCACTGCGAAATCCCGGGCGTTGATGAGTTTGAACATGCAGCTCCACAATGAAGGGAGCATAGCTCAACTTCTTGTCCTATATAACATACAAAAAGGTTAGCGCTAAATAATTACTCCAAAAATTGAATTAATATTTAAATATCTAAGAAAAGCTTATCAGCCTCCTATAGTGTTTTTAATGGGGATTGATATGCCAATATGAAGTGCAACTCCCTTGGCCCCCTCCGTCACTTGGTTCACCAGATTTGTCTGCCTCCTCCTCTCATAATCAAGAGAGGTCCAAGCTACCGTTAACTGACCCCAGAGCTCCTCACCAATCCAGGAAGCTTGCTTGCCCCTCTGGTGGGCTGTCATGATCATATCAGTAAGGTAAAAAATAATCCGTGTGTTTATTATAAAAATTAATCAAATTTATAAATTTGATTCAAATTACATGATCGTACCTCAAATTCCATGAACCATATTTATTGAGTGGTTACAGGTACCTGCTTCCACGACAGATAGACAAGTAGCAACTATGTCTAAAAACAGGTATCTGATTCATTTGATCAAGATTGGCAGCTTGTGGGGAATGAATCTGCTTAAGAAACAAATTAGTTACCAAAAATATATAGCATGAAGAATGAACATAATACACTGCTAAAAATAATTTATGAGTCCACTAATGGCAATAAGTGTACCCTCGGTGTGGAAGCAGCATACATCATAGGAGAGGGCAGAATCAGACGCTGAAGCAGGTGCCAAAGGATGGTGGTAGCAACGGTACGGGAGGAGGTGACAGAAGAGAAGTAGCAGTAGCCGGTAGGGGAGGAGGTGCCACAGGAGGTGTAGCAGCAGCAGGTGGAGAGGTGCTGCCGAAGGAGGTGCAACAATATCAAAAGCATTAGCAGGAGTAGATTACTTCCTCTTCCTGGTATGGTAGGTCATCTTAAGAGTCCCCAAAACATGGGGTCTATGAGTGGCTGAGCACCTGCACCACCTAAGGCCATCTGCAAACAAAGTAATGACATTAAGAAAATAGTACTAATAAAATAAATAATTATAAGCATAATGAAACAATGCAGTAAAGGTAAAACTCAAATAACAACTACATCATAATGATCACTTACTAGCATGCATATGAAGTTGCAATGGGACTGTACGAGGTGAAGCCATTTGCACATAACTAAAGCCAAACATTGTCTACTTCAGCTGCAAAATCTGGATAAGTACTATCAAAATGTCTCCAGGCCTCACCATGTGACAGATAACTCATCGAGTTACCATCGACAGATCCAGTACTATGCCAAGTCATGTGAGGGGCTATACACATGGAAGCAAACAATCTCTAAAGTCTAGGTATGAACGAAAATAAAATAAACTCTTGTATGGAGTATTTTTTTATTTTTTTCTTTCTCCCCTTTGCTTGAATCTATTTGCACCATAAAATTGACAAGTTTTCTAGACTGCATCGGCCTCATAAAATATCATGCACCCATTAAGACATCAATTGATCTTCTTACATCGTAACCCTAACTTTCAAACCAAGTTTTTTTGTTTTCTACAGGTCATCCATCACTAAATTCTCTGTCTACCTGAATGAAAGCTTCTATAAGCATGTTTAAATCAGATTTAATGGTCAAAATTCTCAGCGCCATTGATAACTCTGTATGTGCGGTGCAACCATCCATAAAGATTTTTGTGAAACATTTAGTAAGTCGTAGATATGTTGTGATTCATTTTTCATTGTTTCAGCTTTGTGTTAACGCACTTAACAAATTGAGCTCTCTGAAAATCATGAACCATTTTTTCATAAGTGTCAGGATCAAATTCTTTTGCATTGGGGACATAACTTATTGAGGGACCACCTTGATCAAATTGAACTTCAACTTCTTGAGAACCCCTTATGATAAAGATCCAACTTAACTTCATTGGGTGTCAGAAGTGCCTAAATTTGGTGCTTCGCACAAGGAAACCAGAACTTACCCTCAGAACGATAGATGGACAATTATGATGCCACCTACATGAATTCCTCAAAGTCATTCAAGAACTCACGTGTGAGTCTTTTTTGTCCTATATATAATCTATTATACATCTAAAGTCTCAAATTACTGATATCTATCTGAAGTATAAATGATGTTTTATAGGTCAGTGCAATTACTTCACAAATAAAAATTAGTTAATACTTACAGTAAGAAGTCGACACTACTTACCGCAAGCAACCAACTTGAATTCTACTAATAACAAATCCATCTATATAATCATCACTTTGAACAAGACCTGATGTGCTCCTCTACTTCAACTAACCAACATTAATTCAACCGATAACATCCTTATCTATATTGCCCTCACTTCAAACATTTGACCGATCGATGCATTCCTCCAATTCAACCAACCAACTTTAATTCTATTAATAACATCCCCATCTATATCACCATCATTTTCAATAATAGACCCGATCGTGGCATTTCTTCACTTCAACTAACCGACGTGATATCTAATAATAACATCCTCATGGCCCGATGCATATATTGCTTCACTTCACCAACCAACTTGAATTCTACTAATTGGTAAATACATACCACTCAATACTTATGTATTTACATAGCTAATCCCTACACTTCAACTTTTATAAATATTTTATACATACCACTCAATACTTATGTATATACATAGCTAACACCTAATTTTCATTTTTTATGAAAATATTCATACATACCACTCAATGCTTAAGTATACACAAACCTAACACCTAAGCTTCAACTTTTACATACATACCCACATACCTAGCACCTAATGTTCAACTTTTATATACATACCATATTTACATAATTAAACAAAAATTTAAACGAAAAAGATTTAAAGGTGCAAATGGAATTACCTTTCTAAATATTTTCCAATTGGAGTGAAGCAGAAGTATGAAGAGAAAATTTTAAGAGTTCAAAGAGTGCCACCATATGCGAGGTGCGTTGTTACATCTTCTTTGGGATGAGTTTCTGCACTATCTTTGGTGTGTTTTGCTATTTTGCAACACTGCACTGGGATGTCATAGCACATGCTATGATTCTATTAGGAGCTTTGCCTCATAGAGAAAAAGGTGTCCAATGGTTGTCGGCTGATGCAGTAGAAGGAAGCGTTCACTGAATCATCGGTGAAGAATACTGGACATCAGCTCATTTTTCACCAAGCTCCACGATTCCCTTAGCGCAAACTCTAGTCCTCCTTCCTTAAGAGGGGATAGGACTCTTATTTAGAAGTTCGGTTTACAAATAAAAAAAAAATCTAGACCACTATGATCGAAAGGCGTGGAGAGATTCTCTCGATCAGATGGTGTTTTGTGGATGTTTATGTGCCTTCATAATGTCAAAATTCAGTGATCTGGGGCTCCTTGGATTTATTCTTGTCGAGATGCTCAATTTGACAATAAGCTTGTCAGATTTGGATAATGTTTAGCCTTCCAATTATGTACTAAAAGTTTGCAAAATTGGTTCAACTACTTTATTCGGGCTTGATTTGACTCGGATTTGACCAATTTTAGTATTATTGGGGATATCTCGTTGAGTCGACTAGTTTGTTTATAAGTTTGTTGAAATTAGAGCTCTGTATGATTTTTAATTGGAGTTTGAACATTTATTGCTTGACAATTTACCTCAAGTCTCTTCGTCGGGATCATTTTAGTCATAAAGTTTATAAAAATGTAATTTAGTTTCATGAATTTTTTAATAAGACCATAGAGTATTATTCAAGCTCTTATTAACAAATCTATGGATTAATTTGAAACTTTTATTGACATTAGGACAAATATGATTATATAGTCACAGAACTATTTTGACACTTTACTCAGTTCCTCTCACTCAGTCGCATCAAAGTGTATATATTCGCATCAAAAAACATCATAGCATCAATTTGTTTATCAATTTATAAAACAACCCCAACTTGACCTAACTCTCCAAGAAATTAGAAGAATATTTACTTAGGTTGGCCATCGATCGAGTAAAACGTTGAACACAACATACTATAATTTAGAGCTAAGTTTCAGTTTCAAATGTGTCATTATGGGCAGGCAATTTCCCACCATTAACCTACCAAAAGTTTGAAAAATAGATGATGAGATGTCAACGAGACAGATTCCTCCATTCTGCATTTTCTAAAAAAATTTTTTTGGGCTAGTTAAAGTAACCCATGACATGAAAAAATAATCCTCCACTTCTTGGAATATGGAGAAATTTGCTTACATATGACACAATTCGTAGATATTTATATGTCTAATGTGTAAAAATTGATATTTGTACTTGTGGCATTTTATTATTATAAACTTATTCATGCCAGTAATGTGACATATTAGTTGTAATATTAAAGATTTGGAAGTTATAAAATTGATATTCGGCAACTTTATAATAAAAAGAGAAGTCTCCAAAGTATAAGCCAAAAGACATCAAAAGTGATTTTAGCCAAGTTTAAATGAGCCCAAATCAAGTAGTGCATGCATTTAGATACTTCAAAGTATTAATTAGAGGATTAAATGATATCTAAAGTTTGCATGTTCATAGTTAAATTTAGCGGCATTAGATCATTTAATTTTGATATTAAAGCATTTAAATGCTAAACAAATGTCATATAATCAAAAGAATTAGCATGAATTGTCCAATGAAGTGTTTTGAGATTTTGGGTCAATTTAACCTAGAATAATTTCTCAAAAATTATAAGTAGACACATATTCTTCACATGATGAATAGGGAGAGCAAGCTAAAAATTAAGTTAAAACTCATGAAGCGTAGGTCAATGAACACTAGAAGTTATCGAACACCATCAGTGGTTGTTGTAGCCTACAGTCGGCTGTTGTAGCCAAATCATTGCCATGTTACTATGCTGGTATGTTTATTATCTCAAGGAAGTTGTTGCCTCAACATATTTCTAAAATTTCAACTTCTCTAATAAAAGAGAATAATGGGTCTATGTACTTTAAATTAATTAATAGTTGATTACTTTGACTAGGCTAGGCCCTATAATTTTTTTCCCCTTTATGGGTTTTCCTTGTAAGAATTCTATGGTCATTTTATTAGTATCTATGTGTGTGCTAGATATTTTATTGAACTAAGAATTAAATTTTCTTTGCCACTGAGAGTTGTCTATCACGCAAAAAGTATATCACACTTTCACAATTGCCTACGCTCACATTAGACCCAAATGCTGTTGTATTTAAAGAATGGCTTTAGCATGGCTTTCAGCTTTGAAGAATGCAAATAATTAGGGAAGTATGATTAATTTATTTAATAATATTATTAAAAATATAGATTTATTATAATTATTTTTTTTCCATTCAAGTTTGGAAACTTTATTATTATTTATATATTTAATTTTCTATATTCACAAGGATTTTCACAAAGACCTAGTACATACATAGATGAAAAAGAGGAACATACTAAACTTTAGAATTCTATGTTAAAAACTTATACAACAACCACAAGAACAAAGCCTTAATCCCACTACGTGGGGTCTGCTACATGAATCCTTTTTCTCCATTGTGTCATATTTAGTGTCATATTTTCATGTAGTTCTAGTAACTTAAGATCATTTTTTATACAATAAGACCAAGTCTTCCTAGGTCTACCTCTACCTTTCTTAACACAAGTCAAATCTAAAACATCTACTTTCCTAATCAGATCATCAGATGGTCGACGTTTAATGTGACCAAACCATCTAAGACGACTTTCTCTAATTTTGTCTGTCACAGGAGCTACACCAACCCTATCACGGATATATTCATTTCACATTTTGTCTCTAAGTGTAAAGTCATTCATCCCACCTAATCATTCTCATCTCAGCAACACTTAACTTATTATTATGCTTCTCTTTTAAAGGCCAACATTCAACGCCATAGAGCGTTGTAGGTCTCACCACCGTCTTATAAAATTTTCCTTTCAGTCTAAGCGGTACTTTTCTATCACGCAAAAGGCCTGAAGCATTCCTCCACTTCAACCAACCAAATTGAATTCTACTGTTAACATCCCCATCTATATCACCATCGCTTTGAACAACGGACCCAAGATATCTAAATTGTTCACACCTTTTAATAATTTGATCACCCAAAGTCACAATTCTGTCACTAGAGCTACTACTACTAAAGTTACATTCCATGTATTCAGTTTTAGTTCTACTTAAATGAAGGCTTTTAGACTCCAATGTAGACCTCCATAATTCAAGTTTTTTCCTGAGCTTTTTCTCTCGTTTTATCTACGACAAGGATATCATCAGCGAAAAGCATACACCAAGGTACATCCTCCTGTAGATGTCTTGTAAGACCATCCATAACTAAAGCTAAAAGATATGGGCTTAAAGTCGATCCTTGATGTAATCCAACAGAAATAGAAAAATATTTGGTCAATCCTCCTTCAGTTTGAATAGAAGTAACAACTATAGTATACATATCTTTAATGACTTCAATATAAGTCATATCAACACCTTTCTTCTCAAGAACTCTCCAAAGGATATCTCTTGGAACCTTATCGTAAGATTTTTCTAAAACAATAAAAATCAAATTTAGATTCTTCTTATTATCTTTGAGCTTCTCCATCAAACCTCTCAATAAATGTATAGCTACCATAGTAGACCTGTCTGACATAAATCCAAATTGATTATGAGAAAACTTTGTAATGCATCTTACCCTATGTTCAATTACCCTCTCCCATAACTTTAAAGTATGAAACATCAACTTAATTCCTTTATAATTTTCACACTCTTGTGCATCCCATTTATTCTTAAAAATGGGGACCAAAATACTCTGCTCCACTCCTCAGGCATCTTTTAATTTTTAAAATAATATTAAAGAGTTTAGTAAGCCAACATACTCCCAAATCTCATAAATATTTCCACACTTCAATTGGGATATCAGGTTCTACAGCCTATCCACCCTTGATTTTCTTTAAAGCCCCATCAACTTCTTTTTTACTAATGCGACGGTAAAAATGAAACGTTTTATTATTATTCACGATATTAAGATCATAAAGGTCGATTGTATTTTTAGAAAATTCAATAAAAACATCAAAGTAACTCACTCACCTATGTTGAATATTTTTTTCTAAAAAAAGTACTTTTTGATTTTCATCTTTAATACACTTTACTTGAGTTAAATCTTTACTTTTCTTTTCTCTTTGTTTGGCTAGTTTATACATATATTTTTCACCCTCCTTAGTATCTAATATATTATAAAAATCATTAAAAGCAAAATTTTTAGCATCACAGATTGTTCTTTTAGACTCTCTGCTGGCCGTTTGATATTTTCCTAGTTCTCTAAGCTTTTACTTTTAAACCATTTTTATAACATAACTTCTTATATTTTATCTTTTCATGCACATTATAATTCCACCACCAACTATTTTTATTTATAAAAAACTTTTTCTTTTGATTCTCCAAGCACATCTTTTGCTACTTGTTTAATAGTGTTTGTTACTTTATCCCACATAACATTTATTTCTTCATGAACATCCCAAAATTTGAAATCTTGAATTTTACTCATAAAAATAATTTTATTTGTGTCTTTTAGGTTCCCCCATCTAATTCTACGATGATTAGTCCTAGTATTCTTTATCTTACAACTCTTCATCTTAAAATCTAGAACTAATAAATGCTGTTGGGTAGTTAAATTCTCACTTAGAATGACCTTAAACTCTTTATAATCTCGACGATCTCTTCTTCTCATAAGAAAATAATCAATTTGTGTTTTATTAGATCCACTCTTATAAGTAATAAGATGCTCATCTCTTTTCTTGAATAAAGTATTAGTAATAACAAAATCATTTGCTAAAGCAAAATCTAAAATAGCTCTATCTTCTTCATTAGTTACTCCAAAATCGTAGCCACCATGAATATTTCTGAAGTCTTCTACCACTTTACCGACATGTCCATTTAAATCTCCTCTAATAAAAATTCTTTCTTCGAGAGGTATCATTTGTATTAAGCTTCTAAGTCATTCCAAAATTTCAAAATTTATCTTTAGACCCTCTATCTAAACCTACTTGAGGAGTATAAACATTTATAATATTAAAAATGTTATTATCAATGATAATCATAAGGGTTATAACTCTATCTCCAACTCTATTAATTTTTACAACATTATCTTTCAAACTCTTATTTATAATTACACCTACACCATTTCTTGTGTGACTCTTACCAGAACACCAAAGTTTAAAACCTAAATTATCAATCTCCTTAGCCTTTTCTCCAACCCATTTAATTTCTCAAATACATATAAATTTTTTTTTCCTATGAATCATAATATCAACTAATTCCATTAATTTATCATTGAGAATAACTATATTCCAAGATCCTATCCTAATATTAGTTTCATTAATTTCATGGACTAACTTCTTTACCCGCATTCGTCTATAATGTGAGAACCCTTGCTTATTTGACACTACACCTGGGCGCCGGTGTAGCAGCCCTTGCACACTTTTCACTGTATTCAGACTATACAGAACGTCGCTTCCAGGGGTTGCCCTAACATTTACACAATGATCAAAAGGATTCATGTCATAATTTTTTTTTGACAAGTTTTACGCTGGATGTCGACTACCTAATGCAACCCTCCACTTTTCACATCTGAGCTTAGGACCAACAATGACAGTGTTATGTTAAAAACTTATGAACGCTAGCTCAAATGAAATGATCCACTATATAAATAATATTATATAATTAACTATTCTTGCTAATGAGAGAAGAATTTTTTATTAAAGTGTTAAAAATTTGTCACTTATAATTATAATAATGTAAGAATTACCATAGAGAGATGAAAGTTGTTAAGTGATGCTAGTTGAGTGAAAACAACCATATAATGACAGTCATACAACAATGGTTAGCTGATGAAATTTAGAGAACAAACGTCGAATGATGGTGAATGACCAATGAAGGTTGGGTGTTAATGGATAAATGATAAAGGTTGTACTATACTGTTATATGACAGTTGTAGTTGTCTATGTCAAACATGAGGTAGAGTTCTAGAGTTATTCAGATTTTCAATCTCTCTCCAAACATAAATTCAATTTCTTTCATGTGAAGAATGACACTATTTATTGATTGTTAAAGTTGTATTTTTGTTTTTTTGTCCAGGATATGAAAAATTTATCAAATGGCTGGCCTTAATTCATTTGATTTTAGTAAATTTATTCAACAGATGAGTACTCTAATATTTTTAATATTAATTGATCTAAAGGTTACTGGATTACTCTCATCGATGTGCTTGATTTGATTTTAGGAAATATAAGATTTATAGGTTATTTGAATTTTTAATTAATGCCCCAAAGTTTTTAACTATATTTTAAATTCTCTTTATAGCTTATTTCAGTTTGGATGTAACCACTTTTGGTGTAGTTCGATTTACACTACAAAAGAAGCCAATTTTAGCGTTCGACATTTGCATAGGAGTTTTCCGACACAAATATTAGCATCGGATTTGCAGCTTCTAAGTAGTGAATAATAAATTTTAATAATTGCGTTAGATTTTACAATTGAAATTTGGACAGAAAAAACACTCAGAACACAACAAAACTTTGTTTAGAGTTGCGACAATTTTTTTGTTGTATTTGCGTCGGACTAAGCGACACAAAACCCTTACTTGTTAGCATCGGACTATGCTTCTTCTTCATAAAAGGTGAAGCGTAGGGGTTAGCTATGTAAAGCATAAGTATTGAGTGGTATGTATTTACCTATTAGTAAAATGTAAGTTGATGGTTGAAGTGAAGCAGTATATGCAATGGGTCATGTTCGAATGGATGGTGATATAGAAGTGGATGTTATTTCTAGAATTGATGTTGGTTGGTTAAATTGGAGGAATGCAACAATTGGGTCCACTATTCAAAATGATGGTGATATAGTTGGGGATGTTATTGAAGTTGGTTGGTTAAATTGAAGGAATGCATCGATCGATCAAATTTTGGATGTGAGGGTGATATCGATAGAGATGTTATCAATTGAATTAATGTTAATTGGTTGAAGTAGAGGAGTGCATGGGTCTTATTTAAAGTGAACGTGATATAGTTGGATTTGTTATTAGTAGAATTTAAGTTGGTTTTTCGCAGTTGATTAGTTGACCATGTAGTGTCGACTTATTACTGTAAGTATTGACTACTTTTCATTTTCGTGGTAGTTGCATTGACCCATAAAAAAACATCTATGCTACAGATGGATATCCGTAATTTAAGAGCTTGGATGTATAACATATTATATTTAGGACAAAAAGGACTCACAAATTAGTTCTTAAATAACGTGGAGGAATTCATGTAGGTGGGATCACAACTGTTGATCTATCGTTATGAGGGTAAGTTCTGGTATCGTTGTGTGAAGCACAAAAATCAGGCACATCTGCCACACCATAGAAGTTAAGTTGAATCTTTACTGCAAGAAATTAAAATCTAATTATTAGTATTAGACTATTCATGGTGTGTAGGAACCTGAAGTTTAGTTTGATCAAGGAGATGCCTCAACAAGTTATGCCCATGAAGAAATGATTCATGGTGCTCAGAGAGCTCAATTTATTATGAGTGCTCAACACAAAGCTAAAACACTGAATAATAAATCACAGCAGTTCTATGACTTACTGAATGCTTCACAACAATCTTTATGGGATTATTGCTCCACACAGACAGAGTTATCAGTGGTGCTAAGAATGTTGACAATCAAATCTAATTTTAACACGATCAGAGATGCATTCATTCAGGTAACAACTTTATTGAAAGAGACTAACCCTACAGAGAATTTAATGTTGGATGATTTGTACAAAACAAATAAAAAAAAATGGTTTCAAAGTTAGGGTTAAGATGTGAGAAGATTGATTATTATGTTAATGGATACATGATATATTACAAGGCCGATGTAGTTTAGACGACTTGACGATTTTGTGTTGCACATAAATTTAAAAAAAGGGAGAGAAGGAATAAAAAAATATAAAAATACTCTACACAACGTCTATTTTATTTTTCACTCATACCCAAACTTCAAAAAATGTTCGCTACCATGCGTATAACCCCACACATTACCTACCACACTACTGGATCTGTTAATGCTAACTCGATGAGTCATTCATCAAATGGTGAGACTTGGAGACATTTTGATCATACTTACCCAGATTTTATAGCTGAAGTATGCAATTTTAGAATGGGGTTATGTGTGGATGGCTTCATCCCACACAGTCATGCTGCAACCCCGTACTCATACTGATTATTGATCATTGCACTGTGTAAACTGCTCCCTAATATGTGTACGACCATGTCATTCTTATTTCTGACATTGATAATACTAGGTCTACATAGCCCGAAGGTGAAAATCAACGTCTACTTACAACATTTGATTGAAGAGCTTCAAATATTATGGGAGCTATGAGGGTTTACATATGACATCACAACGAAGCAGAATTTTCAAATGATATCAGCCCTTATATGGACAATTAGTGATATCTCAGCCTGTGAGATGCTAGTTGGTTGGAGCACAATAGGAAATTGGCTTGTCCTTACTACATGGATATGTTGAAGGCATTTACACTGAAACATGGTAGGAAAAATAGTTGGTTTGACTGCCACCGATGATTTCTAAACCTTGATTACCCTTTTAGAAGGAACAGAGATGCATTATTCAAAAATATGATTGAGTGATCAAGTCCACCCCCAGGATTACTAGAGTCAAAATATTGGAGATGACCAGCTAGGTGTCGAATTTCACCAAGAGACCAGAGCAAGCTTCAACTCGTCTTCTTGATTTGGGTGTAATGCACAACTGGATGAAGCGCAGTGTATTTTGGGATCTTCTATACTGGAAGAATAATCTTATTAGACATAATCTCAATGTTATGCATATCGAAAAATTTTTTTTTGATAATACTTCAACATTTTGATAGATATCAAGGGTAAGAAAAAAAATAATGTGAAGGCTAAATGGAACTGAAAGAGTGTTGCAAAAGGAGGACCTTAGAGCTTTAGGAGACAAATGAAAGATAAATTAATAAAGCCTAAAGCTATATATTGTCTTACACTAGATCAACAGAGCACAATTTTTTAGTGGGTGAACTCTCTAAAGTTTCCCAGCGGCTGTGTTTCAAATTTAAGCCACTGTTTTGACTTGGGAACGGGTAAGGTATTTGACGTGAAAAGTCGCGACTGACATATATTTTTGTAATGCTTACTATTCATTACATTTCTTGCACTACCAAATTCGGTGCTCAATTTGTTGATTGAAGTCAGTGTATTCCTTAGAGAGTTGTGTGTGAGGACACTAAATTTAGACTCATTGATACATCTTGATGTGAGTGTTCCTCTAATATTATGTAAGCTTGAGTGGATATTTCTTCCTAGTTTCTTTGACTTTATGTTACGAGGCTATACTGGGGGGTCAAGTGCAGTATAGATGGATGTATTCCTTTGAGAGGTATGTCCTCCGGATGAAAAAATTACAAGTGGCATTTTATTTCACACTAAATAACCCTAATATTTGATGTAAATTTATTTGCTGCAGATTTAAAAAAAAATCCAAAAATTATTAAGAATAAAGCACATTTTGAGGAATTGATCTATGAAGCATATATGATGCATGAGATGATAACTTTCTGCTCATACTATTTTGAACAAGGCTATCAAAGAGTTCATATTATAGGTTACATGCCTCCACAGCCAAAATTATCTGTATATCAAATATCAGGTGAGTTATCAGGGAGGCATGACATATAATATCTAATTGATAAAGCAATTCAGGCAGCTGTATTGTACGTTCTGATGAACCATGATGAAGTTCAACCATTATACAATAAAATTCATGGTCCCCAAACTCAATGAATAGTGTCATTTATTATTGATAATTAGAGTTACATACTGACTAAATCAAATAACAATATTATGAGTAGATTATTTATCGACAATTTGGACATGGAAGATGAGTCTCTGATAAACAGTAAGTTGAAAGCATAATATCTAACATGGTTCAAATTATACGTACGTACAATGAACAATTCTAATCACATGTGAATAATATGATCGTCGCATTAAAAGTTACACTAATGATACATTTCTATTTGTTATAGGTTCACAACACAACCAATGAAATCACGGATCAAAGATTATTATATCTTGCTTATGGAATCATAGTGTGACTACATGGCAGATATTTGATGTAAAGGGTTATACATTCCATATGAGTTCCCGGATTGAATGAAAAAAGACAAATAACTATGGTTATTGTTGAAAGAAACACACTCATAGACAGTGATATTTGCTATTATGACGTACTTGACGAAGTCATTCAGTTACAATATATAAGTAATGCCAGCTAAATTATATACTTGTTAAAGTGTTAGTGGTTTAATCCTATTTTGAATCAAGGAACTCGAACAAGCATGCCATATGATATCATTGAGGTTAAATTAAACATACGATATGCGAAGTTTGATCCTTTTGTTCTGACACGCAAAGCTACATAGGTTTATTACCTTTAATACCCTGTCAAAGTAAGGATAAAGTTGATTTGGTTGTGGTCGTAAAGAATAAACCAAAGAAAATTCTTGAGCTACATTGTTCTATAGAATCAATTCACCAAGAGGAAAATATATCAGATTTTTGTATTCCTTTCTACCACCCCTTCTGTGGCACCTGCTTTCGCACACAATTCTGCCACATCTCCTATGATGTTGCTTCTTCCGCACCTACTCTTTCACCTGCTGCTGGCAAACTCTTAAGCTTAACCCATCGAATCTTGCCCCACCTCTCCTCACCAAGGGTACACTGAATGTCAGAGAGAGATTTGTGTAAGTTACTTTTAACAGTGTTATGTTTATTCTTCATGTTATATGTTTTTTTTGTTACTAATTTGTTTCTTAAGAAGATTCATTCCTCACAAGCTTCCCATCACCTATATCACATAAATTATCAGGATCAGATACGATGAGCCCTATATGTCGTGGAAGTAGATACTTGTAGCCACTCGAGACATTTGGTTCACAGAGTTTGAGGTACGATCATGTAATTTGAATCAAATTTGTAAATTTGATTTTTATACTCACGCATAGATTATCTTTTACATTGCATAGGTCCTTCACCTGCCTCCCAAAGCAACATCACCGGATCCATCGAATCTTTGAGATTCTAGGCTGGCTTCACCTTGCAACATGTTCACGATGGCCCATTGAAGGGGCGAGCAGCCTTCCTGGATTGGTGGGGGGTTTTGAGGTCAGTTGACCGTAGCTTGGACCTCCCTTGATAATGAGAGGAGGAGGCAGAAGAATCAGGCAAACTGAGCGACGTAGGGCTCAGGGGAGCTGCGCTCCATATTGGTGGATCAGTCCCCAATATGAAGAACTACAAAGGGCTAGTAAGATTTTTTTAGATATTAAAACATTAATTCGATTGATGAAGTTATTATTTAGCATTGCCATTTTTGTGTGCTACACAAGCCAAGGAGTTGAGCCGCGCTCCCTTTATTGCGGAGCTACATGTTTGAACTCATTGGTGCCTAGAGACTGCGCAGTGGGTCTCTGAGTATTCCTGACGGGATGATGTAAGTTAAAAACATTAAACTAAAAGTTTATTTTGACTATAAATATTGAAAGTGTTAATTAAACTCTGGTTTTCATTATGTAGGAGGAGTTCGAACAGCTTTGGGAGAGGCACTTGGCTACTCAGGCCCAGAATGACGCCAGTAGTAGTGGTAGTCAGTCTACCACCACACAGTCCGAGTATGAACTTTGGACCCAGACAGGAGGAGGAAGAAGGGGAAGGTTTATTGCCTTGGAGTGAAGGGCATAGCCTTCAAGGCCGAGCTTTCCCGTGGTCACGTTCTTAGTTCCCCGAGCTTCTCATAGCCAGACTAGGAGGCTCTTACCAGACAAGTAGCTGCAATGAACAAAGAGATCTGCCAGTTGCACGAGCAGATGCTACATGACCGACATAGAGTGGAGGACTCTATAGCGTGCATGGTGGAGACTTTAATAGATAGCCGGAGCAAGCAACTGATGACATTTGTGCAAGAGGAGGAGGAGGATAGAGATGATGAGTAGTTTTTTTTATATATTTTTTTATTTGTAAGCATTATGTTAAACATTTGTTATGAAATTTTTTGGATTAGTTTTACTATTCTTATTTGAGGCGTTTTGTTACAGCATCTTCCTTTTATTAATGATATTGTTTGGAGATTTTATTTATGATATGACAATGCTTAGTGGGTATGTGATGTGGAATATGTTTTTTCGTAGGTTGTGAAAATATAATTGATATTATAATTTTTATTCTATGTTACAGTTTTACGTCGGATTTGTATCTGAAAACGGACAAAAAATCGAACGCTACATCTACAATAAATTTTTTGTCATTCTACGATATTTTTCGATGCAAATGAGATGTTAATTAGATGCTAGTATTCTTCCTCGGATATTTTCAGACACAAATTTTGACGCATGTTAAGCAAATCTGACGCAAATAAGACGTAAAAACCGACGGAAATCATTTGCATTGGAATATTTCGACGTAAATTGGATGGAAATAAAATTACTGCCAATAATTTACCGTCGAGAAAAATTAGACGAAAATTTGACACTAACCTTTAAAAGTCATTGAATTTGTATTTGATTTGCGTCTGATCTATCCAATATAAATATACTAAATTCTTGCAGCATTATCTTGCCAGAACATATAATTATAAATTTGTTAAAATTGAAATATAATTGATAGCCAAAGCTCTCAGCCATGAGACTAAGATGGCTTTCATCCTATTAAGCCACTCAATACCATAATCATTTTTTGTTTTCGCAAAGGACACAAAGTAATCATTTCGATTCGAACTCTTAATTTCTTCGCTTAAAATGAGCTATTTTAAGTAAAAGTAGTGAATTGCTTCTCATCTTAAATGCCTATAATTTATTACATAAAAAAAAAATTCGCAGTGCTTTATGTGGAAATTTACAGCAGTAAAATCTCTTCTTAAATTTCTGCAATTGGTAGCTATTACGGGTAACAAGTTTCACATCGGCTAGATGTCGGGCCAAAAAGTAATATTTAAGTCCTGGGCTGCCCACCACCCTGAAGTGCTCTTTTGGGAGGTGTCAAGTGATATCAGAACAGATTACTATTTGTCAAGTGTGTGGACTCTAAATGATCCGGGACCCTCGGTGGAGCCGATCCGTGATGTGATTGACTAGAAAAGAATGTCAAGGATAAAAAATCCCACATCATCTACGTGTAGGGCCGAAAAATCGTATTTAAATCCTCAGCTGCCCAATACTCCGAAGAGCTCTTTTGAGAGGTGACATATCGTTGTAAATATTTTAACAAATGCATAAATATTTTTATGCGGTTTTTTAATACGCATAGAACACTGACAAAAAAAAAAAAAAAACTTTTTTTTTTCAATAATGTATAACTGGCGTCATTATGAAAGCAACAAAACTATTTTAATCAAATCTATATTGTCCATCATATTAGTCGTCGTTCAATTATTTTATTGTGTGTGGAGATGAACCAGAATTCACATTTTAAACTTAATACTATAGTTTTCATCTGTAACGTAACAATATCTTAGATATTATATATTTAATACGCTGACACTTCAAAGTTAAATGATAAAATTAAAGCATGATGCAATCAAAACGCACGCATTCCCAGCAAAGCGACTTCATGTTAATCAATACTGGAATCATGATGACACAATATTTATTCATTTTAAATTGACGTCCAATTTACAATTGACGCTATTCTTTGCAATTAATTTATTAATTTAAACCAATTAAAAAGCATCATAAATATTGATTCGAATTTTATTTGAACGCATCAAACTATGTATATATATATATATATATATATAATTTTTATTGCGATGGATTGGAATACTATTCAAAGAAAATATTAGGTCAGGACTTCAAACGTAAAGTTACATTTAGATTGCAATAGTCGTTGTGTTATAGGAATATCCTCTGTGTTATAAGAATATTCCATCAACATTATTTGTGGAAAATGAAGTATTATTGGAATATTCTCCCGCGTTATCTAATTTGGGGATGTGTTATTCTAATAAAATAGTGAAAATTAAAATATTAACACGGTCTCAAATCAAGTAACGCGAGGGAATATTCTAATAACACCACAAAATAATCGAATAACAGCACATAATACTCAAATAACCTTTTATTTTTTACAAATAACACCGCGAAATATTCCTATAACACAGATCCGAACGTATCTCTATGCTTAGGAGTCCTGACGTAATATGCGCTCATACAATTCATGACTTCGTATAAATGTGGATGTTTAATGTTACTTGATGAGAATATCTTACTACTTTGTTTATTTGGTCAATATTCATGGATTGATTTGAAACGAGAACAGTTTTGACATATTTGGTCAAGAGTTATCTTCAAATATTTAAATTTATTTTAGTGCGCGTTTCATGCATGGATAAGAGCATATATGTTAGATATGTTAATACGTATGAATTTAGTGGTACTTGTGTAAAATATTTATTTATTTTAAAATAAATGTAATATTTTAAAAATAATTAAAATGTTATATTATATTTATATTAAAGCATATTAATATTTTTTTTCAAATAATAAAAAAAAGAGTTTTTTGTCTTTTCGCAAATTTTCTGTTTATTTATTTATTATGCTGAAAATTCAGCTGCATTAATTTCTTTAATAGCGAGATTTACGCTTTCATTCAATTTAGTATTCTTCTTCTCCTTTTATCATCTTCTAGATTGTCAAAATTCCGAGCTATTCGAGACGTTCTACGAATTTTCCAGTATATTTTAGTGATATCAACGTAACGTGGGGGAGAAATTTGATGAAGTTTTTTCTTTTATGCAATAACTATAGCACTTCTTCACAGATGCGAGCAAGAATCATGCTCATCTATTATTCTTCCTTCTTTGGTCATAAGTTCAAAGAAATGCTTTTATACGAAAATTCATCACATATGTATAAAAAAAAGGAAACAATTAATAATGACATTGGAAGTTTTTACGTGAAAATTTCGTTACGGGAAAAGCTACGGGGACTGACCCAACTGAAAAATTTCACTATAAAAAGATGATTATAATTGCAAACATTTGTCGCACTGTCGAGAAAAGGGTTATTAGGTTTTCGAAGTTAAAACGTCGACTGGAGATGATCGAGAGAGATTGGCGGCGTCCGGTCGTTGTTGGTCGACGGTGGTTGGCAGTGATCGACAATTGCCGGCAATGGTCAACGAAAATTGATGGTGGTTGATGGAGGTTAGTGATGGTCAAGAGCGGTATATGGTAGTTACTGGCAATAGGAGTGTTCGACGGTGGTTGGTGGTTGTCGACAATGATCCACGTTAGTTGATGGTGGTGGGCAGTGGGCGGTGATGGTCTACGGCTTTGGCAAGGGTCAACGATAGCAAAAGTGGTGCTGAACTTCAATTTCTTCTTAAAACTTTTAAGTTCTTTCTCAAGTCTCAAGCTCTCCTCCCCCCTCATGAGATAGATGAGGTTCTATTTATCAAGTTTTATGCCCAATTAATGCAGGGATATGAATCACTTTGATCAGATGGCTCAGAGGGATTCCCTCGATTGAACGATATTTGATGAACATTTAAGTGTCTTTATGATGTCAGAATTGAGTGATCTTAGACTCGTAAGAATCACCATTAGTTTCGACCTTCCAAATGTGTCCAAAAATCTTTCAAAAGTTGTTTAATGACTTGATCGAGGCTTGATTTGATTCTGATTTGACAAATTTTAGTACAATTGAGTCTGTTGAAATAGGATCTCTAGATAACTTCTAATTGAAGTTTGAATTATGGTTATTCAAAATACTATATCAAGATCTATATTATACCTCGAGATTTATGTCATATATTTGAATTTTGTAGATGGAGTATCAACTATGGCTTCATCCTTAGCTAAATGACGCAAAATAATAATTTATCTCATATATATATATATATATATATATATATACATATATATAGCATTATTGAATGAAGAAAAAGTATCAAACAATATAAAGCATCATTGAATGAAGAAAAAAGAATCAAACATTTAGATAAGAATATTTTTGTTTTGTATTTATTTGGTTAATATAATGTTATGCAAGTCGCCATCAGTTAGATCAGGTCACATCGAAATTCCACAAAGAAAGCAGACATTTACTATATTTTGAAATATTCAAAATGATATCTTAAATTTACGATTGAATTAATTAATATTACTCGTCTACACCCTTATTAAATTTTAATTTTTAAAAAAACATTTGACAAAAAAGTATATCCAAAATAACCAAATTATTAAATTACGTATTCTATATTTGAAACATTAAAGTTTACTTTTTATTTACAGAAATTATAAATTCTAAAGAAGGCAGTTAGCTTTGATTCAGAAAATGCTAAATTGCAATATATATACATTTATAACACAAAATTTTCACATCATGATAAAAATGTGATCATTTTAATTTTTAAAATGTGAATTGAGTTGTACTTCGTATGTAAAATTTTCAAATATATATAATATTAATCACCAAGACAAGGATAGAGAAAGAACAGCCGCACCAAGAAATTAAACTTCATCACATATTCAGCCAAAATCCAGACTTCTTAAGCCTAAAAACATTGGCCAAGGAATTCCATGTTAGAAATCTTTTCATTAGCAGAAAATGAGGACGAGGATGTTGAAATACTATAAAGCAATGGCGAATATGAAGAAGACTTTAACAAAAGTTAAGCCTTCGTTGTTTATTATTTGAGAGGGAAGGTCTATTATAGCTGTAATAATTTGGCTCGGTTTTTCTAACAGAAGGCGGAGATATAATAAGAGGTCGCTAAATGTTGGTCTCCAGCACATTCGATTGGAGAACGTGGATCTCATTTCACACCACGCAATTTTCTTTAATTAGAATAAAGTTTCTTTGGGCATGAGCGTGCTATGGTGCATAATCTTTTCCTAAGCTAAGTTGTTACAAAATTTATGATATTTATATATATATATATA